>NC_056748.1:823200241-823372741 GCF_019279795.1 Protopterus annectens
CACATATTCCATCTTATTCATCCAAGACTTAACTTCAAGTGTGTGAAAGAGCATTGTATTCCTTAATAACAAATTAGATGGCATAATTCTAGCATGCCTACGTCAGGTTAAGTCTGTCATGTTTGGTATAAAAGATATGCAAAATCTTAGTGGCAGACATTTTTTGCAAACAAATCACTGACTACCCAATTAACAGCAAAAAGTATTTAAGTATTTGAGAAAACAAAATAATAAACTACCCATCTTGTACTGTCAGATATGCATTTTTACGTAAAATACCTGTGATTTAGGTGTGATTGTGTGTGTTTGTGTGCAAGTGTCTGTACTTTAACTTGTTTCATAAGTAAAATCCTGTTAGCTTTAATTAAGAATTGTATTTAAGATGCTAATATTTTCAAATTTTAGCCCTCATGCTGGTACTGTCTAGTCCTCGCTGTATGTGGATAAACTGTGCAGATATGTCACAAATGTTACTGAAGTCATAGCTTGGGAGGAGTCTGTATGTAAAATACAAGGGATCTTGCCCATACATCACAACATTTTTTACTTAGGAGTATTTTGGCTGCTGTCCATTCATCCACAACCCCTTTCCCATTTTTACACATGGGGTAGGGGTGTCACTTCAACAGTGACAATCAGCTAGAGCCAATGTTCACACTGTGGGTAATATATGACAAAAACAATATGTACAGCCAGGCATACGTTTCAAGCTTGTAGCACAAGCATCATGGACAAAACCATGGAGGGACAAACCAATAGAATCGGGGTCCGATTTTAAATTGTGCTCTTATATAATTGGAAAATTGCTAGAATAGCATATTTTCTATTAGCTTGTATTTTCTGAAGGATATGAAGTTTGAATCTCAAATGTCTGTCATCATTTAGTGACTGCAATCCTCAGCAGTTTGTCAGAAAAAAATGAGGAACAAGCCAAAAATATGACACAGTATCAAGTATATTTTGTAAAATTAGAGACAGTGCAGAACTATGCTTTCAGGATATTAAAATCTGAACAAGTTAATGTTATAACTGCTAGTGTAATTTTACTAAATTAATGGCTATAGACAAGAAGAACAAGAATTTCATGGAATGATGGTGTATATTTGTGTGCGCGCTCCCGTGTGTGTGTGTGTGTGTGTGTGTGTGTGTGTGTGTGTGTGTGTGTGTGTGTGTGTGTACTTTCCTATATTCTTCTGCATGCCTTTAGAACAATATGATGTTTAACATTTAGATCATTGTTGCAGTAGCCAAAGCTATTTGGGTTATGTCATTGACCAGGGTATGACCACTATCCAGCTTTCTAAGTTTTAAGGCATCTTCCATGCACCCAAACTTCCAGTGGATTGATTAGAACCATATAAAAAGGTAGTTTTGGTGCCAAAAGCTTCAAAGCTTTCTTGAAGCCAGAGTGGTCTGCCACTATAGGCTTTGTGGAACTGGAACTCAGCTAGCAATCCTTTCAAAGCTGGGCATATGAGCAATTGTCTGAGGAAAATCTTCCATTATATCATATTTTTAGGTCTATATTAGAACATCGAAGTATTACTACTTCGAATGTTCTAATATCGAACCCTTTGCATCGAACGCTGAAATAGCGAAGCTGCAGAATATCGAATACTTTCCTAGGGAAAGTATTCAGTGGGCCTTTTCTGCAGCTTCGCTATTTCCTCGACTGTGGAGCAAAGGTTACGGACCGGGTTAAGGTGAGTGTGAGAACGAAGGTGAGTGTGCAATAGGGACCTTAGGGTTAGGGAGCGAGAAAGGTGAGTGTGCGATAGGGTCTTTAGGGTTAGGGAGCGGGTAAGGTGAGTGTGTGATAGGGAGTTTAGGGTTAGGGAGCGGGTATGGTGAGTGTGCAAAGGGACTTTAGGGTTAGGGAGCGGGTAAGGTGAGTGTGCGATAGGGACTTTAGGGTTAGGGAGCGGGTAAGGTGAGTGTGTGATAGGGACTTTAGGGTTAGGGAGCGGGTAAGGTGAGTGTGCGGTAGTTACAGACCTTAGGGTTAGGGTTGGGTTAAGGTAAGTGGATAGCTAGTAGTGTATGTATGGTTTAGTGTAGGGTTTTGTGAAGTGTATGTGTGTGGATTATGTATTTTGGTGTGCTTGTGTTGTGTGTATGTTTGTTGGAACAGTGATTTTTTTTTTCCCTGGGAAACAAATTGCTGTTCTGAGTCTTCGATGTTATGGTTTTCCTAGGGAAATGGTTCGATATTAGAACATTCAATGCAGTAATACTTCGATGTTCTGATATAGACCCATATTTTTTGATATTTTAATTTTATTGTAGGAAATACTTTTTTGTTGGACTATGATGTTTTCTGTGTGGATTTTTGCTGGTAGTATGCCTTTTGAGAAACAAAATGTCTTCTTCTTCTTCTTTCTGCTGCTCCCGTTAGGGCTCCCCACAGCAGATCAACTGTTTCCATTTCCTCCTGTCGTCTGCATCTTGCTCTGTCACACCAACCACCTGCATGTCCTCTCTCACCACATCAATAAACCTTATCTTAGGCCTTCCTCTTTTCCTGTTACTTGGCAGCTTCATCCTTAGCATCTTTTTCCCAATATACTCTGCATCCCTCCTCAGCACATGTCCAAACCAACGTAATCTTGCCTCTCTGGCATTGTCTCCAAACCTTCCAACCTGGGCTGACCTTCTAATATACTTATTCCTAATCCTGTCCATCCTCGTCACACCCAGTGCAAATCTTAACATCTTCAACTCTGCCACATCAAGCTCTGACTCCTGCCTTTTTGTCAATGGCACTGTCTCCAACCAGTATAACATAGCTGGTCTCACTACCCTCTTGTAGACCTTCCCTTTCACTCTTACCGGTACTTGTCTGTCACAAATCACTCCTGACACTCTTCTCCACCCACTCCATCCTACCTGTACTCTTTTCTTCACCTCTCTTCCACACTCACCATTACTCTGAACTGTTGATCCCAAGTACTTAAACTCATTCACCTTCGCCACCTCTACTCCCTGCATTCTCACCATTCCTCTATCCTCCCTCTCATTCACACACATATATTCTGTCTTAGTCCTGCTGACCTTCATTCCTCTTCTTTCTAGAGCATATCTCCACCTCTCCAGGGTCTCCTCCACCTGTTCCCTACTCTCACTACAGATCACAATGTCAACTGCAAACATCATTGTCCACGGAGACTCCTGTCTGATCTCTTCTGTCAACCTGTCCATCACCACTGCAAATAAGAAAGGGTTCAGAGCTGATCCTTGATGTAATCCCACCTCCACCTTAAATGCATCCATCACTCCCACCGCAGACCTCACCACTGTCACACTACTCTCGTACATATCCTGTACCACTCTTACATACTTCTGTGGCACTCCCAACTTCCTCATACAATACCACAACTCCTCTCTAGGCACCCTGTCACATGCTTTCTCTAAATCCACAAAGACACAATGCAACTCCTTCTGACCTTCTCTGTACTTTTCCATCAACACTCTCAGAGCAAACATCGCATCTGTAGTTGAAATGTATAAACACGTATTTGTTACTATCATAGATTCATAGGTATTTACAAGGCTAACAACCACAAGGGCCTTTTTAAGCCTAGACATGCACCCCAAATCTCTGACAAGTTTTGATACCCTTGATAAGTGTAAGCAGGGGCTTGGGAGATGAAACATTTACAAGCTAGGGCCTGGGAGATGAACCATTTACAGGTTGCCTGTGTCCATTAGAGACATAAGTGCCAAACCAGGGATGAATTTCCTGTTCCCCATCCAATTGTCCAAGTTGCATCTGAATTGGGTTAGGGAGGAACTCTGCTTCACGTGGATGTGGAGCCTGTTCCAGAGACGGGGTAATAGGATCTGTCATTTTCTTCATCTTTGTGGAGAATAAGTGTGTGTGTGTGTGTGTGTGTGTGTGTGTGTGTGTGTGTGTGTGTGTGTGTGTGTGTGTGTGTGTGTGTGTGTGTGTGTGTGTGTGTGTGTGTATGTGTGTGTGGAGGGGATATTGTGCTTTGAGGACTGTCATGGAAAAGTTTACTTCAGAACTACCATTTTCCTGTCAGAAGGTTACCGACTCACTCAGGCTGTGCTATCCCATTATGAGGCTTCCTTGCTTGCTTGAATATTCAGCAATTATTGCTATCCACAGTTCTTGCTGCCACCATCTGAAAGAAGAAGACAGTTACTAGAAAGCCCAGCTGCTGTTGGATAACTCTGATGTGGTCAACTGGTTCCTCAGACCACTCATCTTTCGCTCCTGGTGCCTCTGGTGTGGCTCCTTGGGAAGCCACTAACAACTGAAAAATTACCACTTCCTATGTGGGGTTAAGGTGCCTGATTCCTGGGCTAGTACTCCTGTCATAGGTTGGTCCCTTTCTAGGAACTCACCTAGAAAGAAAAAGTAGAAAATTAAAAATGATTCCTCTCTTGTATCCATAACTATGGGCAGTGAAGATTTGCTGGCATTTACTAAAGGATTACTATCTGCTTTTAGTGTATCAAATACTTTTTCGTCACTGAATAGAAAAATAAAGAGCTCTTTCACAGTCTGACAGTGATTCCCAGTCAGATGAGCAGGGAATGGGTGGGGTAGTGTGATTCTTCAGATAATGTTTTTCAGTCTGAAAATGCTGACTTTGAGGAAACTTTTTCTGAGACTATTATAAAAAATGAAGGATTTTTATTTCAGTGGGAAACAGAATGAAGTGCCCATTTCCCAGCAAAAGTATTATGATTTGTTGCAAACAGATTTTCCACAGAATGCGGCTGTTCCTCCTGTGCTGTCTGTCTTAGAGGATATTTCTTGAGAGCTTGCAGTATGCCTGACAGTCAGCCCCCTACCCCCACAAAGTCTAATAGAGTATATAAAGTACACCATACTCTTAAATTCTTGTATGCTGACCCCAAATCAGATTTTTATCTAGTTCTTCTACCACCAAACATATTGTGAATCCTAACCCTATTCTCTCTGACAAGGATGGGAAAGCGTTTGACAGATTTGGGAAGAGTTTATTTTTCTGTTACATTAACTTTTAGAATTTTAAACTGCCAGGCTCACATGTTAACTTTTTTGGCTTCTTTTGGGAACATGAGAAGTTAACTGTTAAACTCCCTTCTTCGGATGTAAACGTCTTTGAATTCAGTAATTTTGTTTGCTTACCATGTAACTAAACATTCTTTAAAGTGCTCTTATGACTTTGCTGATGCTGTATCCAGACTGGCTGCCACCAATTCATTTATGAGAAGATTTTACATGATTATATTCTCAAAACATTTCAGAAGATGTTAAAGCAGAGATCTTAAGTTCCCTCATGGATAAAAGTGTGTTATTTGGGTCCTCCATTGCTGAGTCCCTTGAAAGATTTGATGAAAGAGGGAAATTTTTTCAAGGGGTTACTCAGATTTTTTAACCTTCCTTTTCGAAGTTCAGTAAAAACTTTCTTTCTTTTTCAGGATCCTTATATAGGAAGCAGATTAAGCAGTTTCAGCAAAGTTCTAACAATCAGAATTTCAAAAAGCCACAGTGAGGAGGCTCAAAGAAGAAAGGAAGAGCCTCTCAGAACCAAGGATAGTACAAAAAGTCTGAATAACTACTTGCCTGTTCAGTACCCCCCTTCCACTCTGGTATTCCTACAAATCTCTCCCTCAGTCTAGGCCTCCGTCTTCCGCTGTTCCATCTGATTATCTCAGATGAATGGGTTCTTAGGCTTATCCATCATGGGTACAGATGGTAATGTGAATCTCTTCCCCTTTTTCAGGGCATTACTCTTCATCATGCAAACCAGACATGTCTGTTTCCTTTATTTTTTTATTTCTTATTTAAAACAAGAAACATAGACTGTGGTGGTGGTGCGGCGGTAGCGTTGTCGCCTCACAGTAAGACATTGTCCTGTTCGATTCTCAGCTAGAGCGTCTTCTGTGTGGAGACATACGTGAATGGGCGTACCTTTGTTGAAGGTTGTGCATCAGGATCGGCAACTTGGCACGTAAAAATCTACTGCCAATCATTAGCGGGCAGGAGTTCCACTGTGGCGACCCCTAACCGGGAAAAGTCAAAAGACACAACATTTAAAACAAGAAACATCTTTATTAAATTATCACATATAACATAGGCAATCTTAACATTTATATAAATGAAAACAAACCATCCTGATACAATTCCAGCTGCAAACATTATACATTACAACATATAACATATAACACACAGAGAAAGATTACAAAGAGGGAAAGGCAGAGGGAGAGGATGTGGACAACACAGACTTCATACAACAGGGACAAGAATAATTACCAGGAGCTACTTCAACAAATAAATAATAATAATGTCCAGCACTTTAGTACTAATAATGACCAGCATTTCTCTACTATTGACATTTCTAAAACTTTACAGCAAGCAAATACTAATCATGGCCAACACTTTAGCACCTAAGATGACCAGCATTTCACCATTGACATTTCTAAAACTTTACAACAGATGAGCGCAGCTGTGTTTAACCTGACTGACAGAAATATTTTCAACTGAACATATACAAGTACTACAAAAGGGATTTTCTTTCATACCCTCACAGAGAGCACATTTACCTGATTTATTATTAGATCTACATCTATATACTAGGAAACTTAATCTCAAACTGCTGCACAATAATGAAGACAAAGATACTGATGTTATACTTGAATCTGATAACTCTGATTTAGAAGAACCTACGAATATTTCTTTTACCACTTTAAGACCTAAAGCTTATTTAACCTTGTGCTGCATAATTCCCTACAAATGTTTTTAAGTGTGTGAAAGAGACATTAGAAAACTTTGTCTTTCTAATAACACTAATAAATGGCATAATCTTACCAACAAAGAAAAAGCAGCATTACATGACCTCACTAATGACAGAACTTTAAGAGCTATGCATGCAGATAAAGGTACAGGACTGGTTCTTATGGAACAAGATACATATATTAACAAAACTGAATCCACCTTATATAATAATGAGTTTTTTCAACAAGTTAAACTAAAAGATGCGTACAGACAATTTACTGTCATTGACAAGACTATAAAAAGACTTGAGATTAATAATGACATTTCTTTAGAAAAATTTAGCTCTCCTAGTTTGGGTAAACTATTCAGGATTCTTAAAATTCACAAAGACAAACATGATCTGCCATTTAGACACATTATCTCTAATAAAAAAATAAGATAGAGGAAATAGCCCAATACTTAGATACAGTTCGTAACCCATTAGCTCAATCTACAGCCTTCTATCTCAGAGATTCGTGGTCTTTTCTTAATGAATTATTTCAGAAGAAAAAGGAATTGTCTAACTGTGTGCTTGTTACATTAGACATTGAGGCATTATATACTAACATACCTCACAAGGAAGGGTTAGAATCTGTTAGAAAATTTCTATTAAAACATGCAGCATTTCCCACTAGTAGAGTAGATACTATTTGTACATTAGTTGACATTGTACTTACTAGTAATTTCTTCTTTTTCAACAACAAAATCTACAGACAAATTAAAGGAGTAGCTATGGGTTCAAAACTTGCACCAGCATTTGCAACTTTAGTTCTCAGTTCTTGGGAACTAGATCACGTGTTTCTCATTCCTAGTTTTCAGCACATAAGCATGTACAGGCATTACAGATGACATATTTTTGCCTGGAAGGATAGTATTCCTGACTTAGACTCTTTTATCTCTGCCATAGAAGAAAGTATTGGATTTCTTCATTTTGTTATGTCTAGTTGTGGGCATTCTATTCTTTTTCTGGACACTAAGATTGTGTTACTTTCCTCAGGTTCTTTGTTTTCTACTGTATATAGAAAATACATGCACAAAATTAACTTTTTGGATTTCGTGAGGCAGCATCCCTTTTATATGAAAAAGAATTTGATTAGAGGAGAGTTTATTTGTTTATCTAGATTAATCAGTCATGATAAAGAGTTTTTTTGCCCAGTCTACCTTACTGAAAAACATGTTCTCTCTTCGGAATTACACTCCTCCCTTAGTTGACAGTATTTTTGATGAAGTAGCCTCAGCTAGATATACTAAATTCCTACCCATTCTACAGTTTGGATTTCAACCTGAAATCAGAAAAAATGTCTAATGCTGGCAGATCTTTTAGTTTTCCCATTCATATTTCTAGAGACATGACTAACATTAGGGAAATTATTTCTAATAATTGAGATATTATTTCTGATTCTCCTCAGATAAGTTTGTCTTTAGGGACCTCTCCATCTTTTACTTTCAAAAACATCTGGAACTATCCGTATGCATTCAGAAAACAGAGATTCCTAGTTTTTTTGCCAAGCACCTAGTACCAACGCCACTTTTAAAGGCATGCACTGCTGTGGTTAATGTGTGATATGCCCTTGTATTTATAAGGGTGATAAGGCATTGCAACTACACTATTACTTTTCCCAAACATTATAACTGTCATTTGTCCATGGTAGTTTATGCAGGCATTTATGTTTCATGTAACAGTTTCTACATTGGGAAAACTTCTCGTAGACTGTCTGATCTTGTTATGGAGCATTTGGGGGCCATTAGAGCTTTGAATTTCAACAATGCACTTGCCAAACAGTGTCACATTTTCACATTTTACTAAATTTGAATTTATCATTTGGAACAGATAGATTCATTCTTTGGACTCTACAACTTATATCTTGAGCCAAGAAACTTGAAATGGCAGCTGCAACTCAATGCAGAGGCATCCCCAGGGCTTAATGAACACATGTGTATTCTTCGTTGGTATGACTAATACAGCCCCACCCACTTCTCCCACTTTGATGTAATATTTACACTATTCTCTGCATTGTCATTTGATACATGTTTTATATAGTTACATGATTCAGCTTTACTTTTATTTGATATGCAATTACTCTATATTCTGTCAGTTCATTCCATTTTTTAAAACATCTAGATGTAATGTGATCCTATCTCGCCTACATTCATTACTGACGGGCTCAGAGCCGAGAGTCGGTTCCGACTCGGCCACTATAACTAGCACGAAGTCTCTCATTGGCTGGGCTAACCCTGTATCCCAGAATGCATCATGCCCAAACTCCCAGATCTCCTTTGCTGCTCCTAGAGTAACGACGTGGTCTCAACTTGGCTGTGGCTAAGTACCCTCTTTTTTTTTGAACTTATAGCTGTTTGCTAGAGTTTTATACCAAAAAGCTATTTTAATAGCTACATTGTCTGTTATTTCCATTTTTTGTGACTGATTGCGGCCTTTTTGTTGTTGGTTGTGTGGTATCCTTCTGTTTGGCGGGCTAGGCCCGTTTGAGTTAGAGGGCTTTTGCCCTATCTTGTGTCTTAGTGCCAGGCGTTTCTTGTGTCTTAGTGTTTGGGCATTTACGTTAGAGCCCTTTCCACCCTCCCTCCTTGTGTTGCTGAGTGTGAGGTTGTTTTTTCCTTATGTCTGGTAAGGAGCAAAAAGAACATAAGCCATCTGGCTTTAAAAAATGCGCCAAATGTGCATACAAGATGTCGTTGACTGATGGCCACGCCATCTGTGTTTATTGTCTTGGGGCCATACACTTGCAGGAATCCTGCAGTGTTTGTCATGCCTTCTCTTCCAGGGTTTTACAGGAGAGAAAAAATAAACTTATCCTTAAGGGTTTGATTAAACCCTCCTTTGAGAAAACTTTATTGTCTTCTCCCCCTTCAGAGAAATCCAGGTCCAAGGCAAAAATGAAGTCTCCGGAGAAAAGGTTAAAGGCTATATCTCCTTCCTCGGCTCCACTGGTCTTGGAGCCACAGGAGGTACTGTCCAAGGCTATGTCTCCTTCCTCGGCTCCACTGGTCTCGGAGCCGCAGGAAGTCTTCTCTGTTTTGGGGTCGGTTTCTTTGACTCCACGGTCATCAGCGCCGAAGGAGGTTGCAGTGGTTCTCGAGCCTGCTTCAGCTCCGATCCTTTTGGAGCCAATTCGGAGCCGATCCCCCAGTCTTGTCTCCGTTCCGACAGAGAAGGTTTCTCGACCCCCTTCTGTCTCCTCCAAGTCCTCCAGGATGTCGGATTTGGATGTGGATAGGGTGGTCCAGAGGCTCCTCCAGTCGCCAGTGCTAATTAAATTATTTTCAGCTCCAGCCCAGTCGGCTCCAGAGCCAGCCACTATATCGGTTCCGTTTCTTCCTCCTCCGACAACCTCGGTGTCGTTGGAGCCAGAGTCTGCCGAATCAAGTGAAGTCCTTGGGTCGGCTCCGAAACCTCCTGCTAGTCTTTCGGATCCGACCTCGGCTCCAACCTTTTCCATCCCTTCTACAGGTTTCGGTACTCGGATGTCCTCGGTCGAGCCCGAGGGGGATACATCGGGGCTTCAGGCTTCGGTTCCGAGTCTCCCCCTTGGTGCTTCATCTAGGGGTACTCCGACTCCGGTCATGGTCTCGGAGGTGGGTTTTTCATCCAATTCTGGTGGACCTGCCTTTGAGGCTATGAGGAGCGCGTTGGCCAAGTCCATAGTGACTTCACCTGAATCGGCAACTCCTTTCCCAGATGCTGCGACTAGAGCTGCTGGTGCCCCCCTATCTCTGGACAGCGGGGCTCCTAGGCCTGAGGATACCTCCATGTGTGGTCCCCTGTTTTCTGAAGGCCCTTCAGAGTCTGTGCCTGAGGAGCCTCCCAGGAAGAAGTTGTGTAAGAGGAAGCACGTAGACTCTCCAGATGAGTTTGTCACCTCGGACACCGACCTCGATGATGCAGAAGGGTCCCCGAAGTCGTCCTCTGATGATGTCTCCTTCTCCGATATCCTGGAGATCTTGAGACAGCGAGGCGACTGGCCATCCAAAAAACTTTCTGAGGAGGAGTCGGTCTTCCTCAAGGCCTTCGGAGCCCAGCCTTCCACCACCTGGGTGTCTCCACCCTTCGAAGAATTATTGGATCTTATTTGTTGAAGGTTGTGGGAACACCCTGACTCTGTGGAGCCAGTTCCTAGCCGCCCCAATAGGTTCTTATCTGCGCCTCCTGGAAAATAAATTTTGACCAAGGGAGTACCTGTGGATGCTATGGTGGTGGCGTCTGCCACTCAGCAGGTCATGGCAGAGGCTTCTACTTCCATCCATCCTCCTAATAAGGAGTTTAGGAGTATGGATAGGTATGGGAAGCGTACCCTGTCTTCAGTGACCTTTACCTTGCGGTCGCTGAATTACTTGTGTCATTTTACGCGGCTCCAAAGGGATCTCATAAAGGAGTTGGGAGATACCCTGTCGGGTAACTTGCCTGAGGCGTTGGCCCAGTCTGTTAACGCCCAGCTGTCTCCCTTTCTTCCATCGTCAACTCGTCCATGAGGCTCATATCTTATGCAGCCGAGGGAGTAGGCAGTTCGGGCATAGCCCTCAGGAGGCAAGCTTCATTTGTGTCATTTTGCGGAGGCTTTCAAGTCTTCTTTCACGGACGACCCATTCGACGGGTCCTCCCTTTTTGGACCGAAAGTGAAAGACACCCTCACTAGATGTGAGCAGGAGGGTAAGACTTTGTCTGCCGTTGGGGCCCATTTTTCGCTTCCCTCTAGACCTTATCCCAAGGCTCAGAGGGGAGGGAAAATGTGGTTCAGAAAGTCTCAAAAGTCTTCCCCTGCCCATCAAAGTGACCCCTCCAGGGGCAGAGGAGGGGAATTTTAATGGGCGTCACCCTAGGCGGTGGAGGCCCTGCAATACAGGAGGCCGCGAGTCCTTTTGTGGTTCCTCCTACCATCATCCCTGAGGGATTACCCGACTGTGCATCTCCGGAGCCAGTCAGGGGTCATTTTTCAGAGCATCTTCAGGCCTGGGAGTCCATCACTCAGGATCGATGGGTGCTTCATATCATCACCGGAGGTTACACCATTCCCTTTATTCATCCCCCGCCATCAAGGAAAAAAATCCCCGGGAAAAAGGGTTTCCACCCCAGTCCCCCGGGGTATGCCCTTGTATTTATAAGGGTGATAAGACATTCCAACTACACTATTACTTTTCCCAAAACATTATAACCGTCATTCGTCCATGGTACTTTATGCAGGCATTTATGTTTCATGTAACAGTTTCTACATTGGGAAAACTTCTCGTAGACTGTCTGATCTTGTTATGGAGCATTTAGGGGCCATTAGAGCTTTGAATTTTAAACAATGCACTTGCCAAACAGTGTCACATGTTCACATTTTGTTAAATTTGAATTTATCATTTGGAACAGATAGATTCATTCTTTGGACTCTACAACTTATATCTTGAGCCAAGAAACTTTAAATGGCAGCTGCAACTCAATGCAGAGGCATCCCCAGGCTTAATGAACACATGTGTATTCTTCGTTGGTATGACTAATACAGCCCCACCCACTTCTCCCACTTTGATGTAATATTTACACTATTCTCTGCATTGTCATTTGATACATGTTTTATATAGTTACATGATTCAGCTTTACTTTTATTTGATATGCAATTACTCTATATTCTGTCAGTTTATTGCATTTTTTAAAACATCTAGATGTAATGTGATCCTGTCTCGCCTACATTCATTACTGACGGGCTCGGAGCCGAGAGTCGGCTCCGACTCGGCCACTATAACTAGCACGAAGTCTCTCATTGGCTGGGCTAACCCTGTATCCCAGAATGCATCACGCTCAAACTCCCAGATCTCGTTTGCTGCTCCTAGAGTAACGACGTGGTCTCAACTTGGCTGTGGCTAAGTACCCTCTTTTTTTTTTAACTTATAGCTGTTTGCTAGAGTTTTATACCAAAAAGCTATTTTAATAGCTACATTGTCTGTTATTTCCATTTTTTGTGACTGATTGCGGCCTTTTAGTTGTTGGTTGTGTGGTATCCTTCTGTTTGGCGGGCTAGGCCCGTTTGAGTTAGAGGGCCTTTGCCTTATCTTGTGTCTTAGTGCCAGGCGTTTCTTGTGTCTTAGTGTTCGGGCATTTACGTTAGAGTCCTTTCCACCCTCCCTCCTTGTGTTGCTGAGTGTGCGGTTGTTTTTTCCTTATGTCTGGTAAGGAGCAAAAAGAACATAAGCCATCTGGCTTTAAAAAATGCGCCAAATGTGCGTACAAGATGTCGTTGACTGATGGCCACGCCATCTGTGTTTATTGTCTTGGGGCCATACACTTGCAGGAATCCTGCAGTGTTTGTCATGCCTTCTCTTCCAGGGTTTTACAGGAGAGAAAAAATAAACTTATGCTTAAGGGTTTGATTAAACCCTCCTTTGAGAAAACTTTATCGTCTTCTCCCCCTTCAGAGAAATCCAGGTCCAAAGCAGAAATGAAGTCTCCGGAGAAAAGGTTAAAGGCTATATCTCCTTCCTCAGCTCCACTGGTCTCGGAGCCACAGGAGGTACTGTCCAAGGCTATGTCTCCTTCCTCGGCTCCACTGGTCTCGGAGCCGCAGGAAGTCTTCTCTGTTTTGGAGTCGGTTTCTTCGACTCCATGGTCATCGGCGCCGAAGGAGGTTGCAGTGGTTCTCGAGCCTGCTTTGGCTCCGATCCTTTTGGAGCCAATTCAGAGCCGATCCCCCAGTCTTGTCTCGGTTCCGACAGAGAAGGTTTCTCGACCCCCTTCTGTCTCCTCCAAGTCCTCCAGGATGTCGGATTCGGATGTGGATAGGGTGGTCCAGAGGCTCCTCCAGTCACCAGTGCTAATTAAATTATTTTCAGCTCCAGCCCAGTCGGCTCCAGAGCGAGCCACTATATCGGTTCCGTTTCTTCCTCCTCCGACAACCTCAGTGTCGTTGGAGCCAGAGTCTGCCGAATCGAGTGAAGTCCTTGTGTCGGCTCCGAAACCTCCTGCAAGTCTTTCGGATCCGACCTCGGCTCCAACATTTTCCATCCCTTCTACAGGTTTCGGTACTCGGATGTCCTCGGTCGAGCCCGAGGGGGATACATCGGGGCTTCAGGCTTCGGTTCCGAGTCTCCCCCTTGGTGCTTCATCTAGGGGTACTCCGACTCTGGTCATGGTCTCGGAGGTGGGTTTTTCGTCCGATTCTGGTGGACCTGCCTTCGAGGCTATGAGGAGCTCGCTGGCCAAGTCCATAGTGACTTCACCTGAATCGGCAACTCCTTTCCCAGATGCTGCGACTAGAGCTGCTGGTGCCCCCCTATCTCTGGACAGCGGGGCTCCTAGGTCTGAGGATACCTCCATGTGTGGTCCCCTGTTTTCTGAAGGCCCTTCAGAGTCTGTGCCTGAGGAGCCTCCCAGGAAGAAGTTCTGTAAGAGGAAGCACGTAGACTCCCCAGATGAGTCTGTCACCTCAGACACCGACCTCGATGATGCAGAAGGGTCCCCGAAGTCGTCCTCTGATGATGTCTCCTTCTCCGATATCCTGGAGATCTTGAGACAGCGAGGCGACTGGCCATCCAAAAACCTTTCTGAGGAGGAGTCGGTCTTCCTCAAGGCCTTCGGAGCCCAGCCTTCCACCTCCTGGGTGTCTCCACCCTTCAATGAATTATTGGATCTTATTTGTCGAAGGTTGTGGGAACACCCTGACTCTGTGGAGCCAGTTCCTAGCCGCCCCAATAAGTTCTTATCTGCGCCTCCTGGAAAAGAAATTTTGACCAAGGGAGTACCTGTGGATGCTATGGTGGTGGCGTCTGCCACTCAGCAGGACGTGGCAGAGGCTTCTACTTCCATCCATCCTCCTAATAAGGAGTCTAGGAGTATGGATAGGTATGGGAAGCGTACCCTGTTTTCAGCGACCTTTACCTTGCGGTCGCTGAATTACTTGTGTCATTTTACGCGGCTCCAAAGGGATCTCATAAAGGAGTTGGGAGATACCCTGTCGGGTAACTTGCCTGAGGCGTTGGCCCAGTCTGTTAACGCCCAGCTGTCTACCCTTTCTTCCATCGTCAACTCGTCCATGAGGCTCATATCTTATGCAGCCGAGGGGGCGGGTAGAGCAGCGAGTTCGGGCGTAGCCCTCAGGAGGCAAGCTTCATTTGTGTCATTTTGCGGAGGCTTTCAAGTCTTCTTTCACGGACGCCCCATTCGACGGGTCCTCCCTTTTTGGACCCAAAGTGAAAGACACCCTCACTAGATGTGAGCAGGAGGGTAAGACTTTGTCTGCCGTTGGGGCCCATTTTTCACTTCCCTCTAGACCTTATCCCAAGGCTCAGAGGGGAGGGAAAATGTGGTTCAGAAAGTCTCAAAAGTCTTCCCCTGCCCATCAAAGTGACCCCCCCCTCCAGGGGCAGAGGAGGGGGGAATTTTAATGGAAGGCGTCACCCTAGAGGCGGTGGAGGCCCCCGCAATACAGGAAACCGCGAGTCCTTTTGTGGTTCCTCCTACCATCGTCCCTGAGGGATTACCCGACTGTGCATCTCCGGAGCCAGTCGGGGGTCATTTTTCGGAGCATCTTCAGGCCTGGGAGTCCATCACTCAGGATCGATGGGTGCTTCATATCATCACCGGAGGTTACACCATTCCCTTTATTCATCCCCCCCGCCATCAAGGAAAATCCCGGACGTTTCACCCAGTCAACGGGATCAGGCAGCAATAGAGGTCTCAAAGCTGCTAGAAAAAGGAGTCATCCAACCAGTCCCCGCAGACCAGATTGGATTAGGAACTTACTCAAGGTTATTTTTGGTGCCAAAAAGAACAGGGGACCTGAGACCCATTCTGAATCTCAGCCATCTAAACCGTTTTGTGAAGAAGTCCAAGTTCCGAACGGTCACTTTGCAATCCATTTTCCCATTGCTGGAAAAAGGAGTATGGATGTGCTCCATCGAGCTCAAGGATGCCTATTATCACATCAAGATAAACAAGGCTTCCAGGAATCATTTACGCTTCCAGCTGGGAGCCAGTCATTTTCAATTCCAGGCCCTGCCCTTTGGTCTCACCACAGCCCCCAGGGTGTCACCAAGTGTCTGGCAGTGGTGACAGCTCACCTGAGACGTCTAGGATTCCAGGTGTTTCCTTATCTAGACGACTGGCTCCTCACCGCCCCCACCAGGCATCTACTTGTTCAAGCCACGAGAGCTACTGTCAAATTGGGCCATCTTCTAGGGATGTCATTCAATTGGGCAAAATCTGTATTGCTGCCATCACAGCGTGTTGCCTTTATCGGCGCAGAGCTAGACTCTGTAGAGATGCGAGCTTGTCTACCGACAGAGAGAATAAAAGTGTTACAGGCCCAAGTCCTGGCTTTACTACCCCGGGAAAAAGCCCAAGCCAGGATGGTTCTTCAGTTGTTGGGATCAATGGCAGCTACCATTCACCTAGTTCCGCTAGCCAGGTTACACATGCAAATACTTCAGTGGCTCCTTTCGGCCCAGTGGTCATATCAGGAACATCCCTTGTCCCATCCGATTCTCATCACGGAGAGATGCCGGCAGGATCTGCGTTGGTGGCTTCTGTTGTCCAACCTGAATCAAGGGAGACCCTTGAGCCCCCTTTCCCCTATTGCCACAGTAACCACGGACGCCTCCCAGATAGGGTGGGGGGGGCATTATCTGGGCGAGATGGTCCAAGGTACGTGGCAAGACCACGAGGTTCACTTGCATATCAATGTTCTGGAGATGAGAGTGGTGCTTCTAGCGTTGAAGACACTTCACAGCTTTCTTCCCAGGGGAACTATTGCGATTCTCTCCGACAATATGTCGGTTGTCTGGTATCTGAACAAGCAGGGAGGAACCAAGTCCTACCCCCTTTGCAGGGAGGCCATGAGAGTGTGGAATTGGGCGATCGCTTCCCAGCGCTTTCTAGTGGCAACACACATTCCAGGGAAGTCCAATGTGATAGCAGACAGGCTGAGCAGAGCTATTCTGATGCCTCATGAGTGGTCCCTGAATGACCGAGTGGCTGCTCAGATCTTCTCCTGGTGGGGCCTTCCCTGCTGTGACCTCTTTGCCAGCCCCCTGAATGTGAAGTGCAGCAATTTTTTCACTCTGATCCCCCCAAACGGGGAGTCACCCAGGGATGCTGTAGTCCACAATTGGCCCTCCGGTCTGCTCTACGCCTTCCCGCGGTCCCTCTTCTACCAAGAGTGATTCAGAAGGCTATCTGCTTGGGAAGCAAGATGATTTTGATCGCACCACACTGGCCTCGTCAAGCTTGGTTCCCCTTCCTGGGTTTGGCTTTTTCCCGGGGTAGTAAAGCCAGGACTTGGGCCTATAACACTTGTAGCTCTTTTGAAGTTTCCTGTTTAAAATCCGCCTCTGGGCGTTTTTTCTGGCTATACTACTCAGACAAGCTCCTCGTGGTCCTGCAGAGTGGTCCTAGCTACAGAGAACTCAGAAAAGCGACTACTTTCTGGATTTAAGTATCTTTGCTGTTTTTTTACTTGAAATAGCTTCTCTAGCTTACCGTAAACAAGCTTAAACTGTTTTTTAGCTGTTTGCTGCATTATTTTAATATCTGCACTTAAAGTTACATTTTAGTCGAATTTGATTGAAAGTTTGTTTGTTTAATTTAACTGTTGAGGCTGCCCACTAAAGTGTGCTAGCCTGTGTAACTGATTTATTACTGTTTCTGCATTTTCTGTGTGTTTCTATCTAAAACAAAAAAAACTAAAAAATAATCCTTGTTTTTCCGCCTCTCCTCGACTAGTTTAGACCAGTTTACAGTCATTACTGTATTCTGGGCTGTGGTGTAGTTCCTGTGTTGTCCATTACCTTACTTGGATAGAAGGAAGTTTCTTTGCTCACCAGTGGGAGTGGGGAGCCTTGAGCAGCCTACCTGTCCCTGTAGGAAGTGACCTCAGCACAAGAGCTGTAGTAATTGGTTGTTTTGGACCATTTCTAGCTCTTTTGAAGTTCCCTGTTTAAAATCCGCCTCTGGGTGTTTTTTTCTGGCTATACCACTCAGAGAAGCTCCTCGTGGTCCTGCAGAGTGGTCCTAGCTACAGAGAACTCAGAAAAGCAACTACTTTCTGGATTTAAGTATCTTTGCTGTTTTTTTACTTGAAATAGCTTCTCTACCTTACCCTAAACAAGCTTAAACTGTTTTTTAGCTGTTTGCTGCATTATTTTAATATCTGCACTTAAAGTTACATTTTAGTCGAATTTGATCGAAAGTTTGTTTGTTTGTTTGTTTAATTTAACTGTTGAGGCTGCCCACTAAAGTGAGCTAGCCTGTGTAACTGATTTATTACTGTTTCTGCATTTTCTGTGTGTTTCTATCTAAAAACAAAAAAACAAAAAATAATCCTTGTTTTCCCACCTCTCCTCGACTAGTTTAGACCAGTATACAGGCATTGCTGTATTCTGGGCTGTGGTGTAGTTCCTGTGTTGTCCATTACCTTACTTGGATAGAAGGAAGTTTCTTTGCTCACCAGTGGGAGTGGGGAGCCTTGAGCAGCCTACCTGTCCCTGTAGGAAGTGACCTCAGCACAAGAGCTGTAGTAATTGGTGTTTTGGACCATTTCTAGCTCTTTTGAAGTTCCCTGTTTAAAATCCGCGTTTGCACGGCTTTGCACGTTTGTGCACATAGTGCATCGCCGGTTAAACTAGGTTAAACTTCTTCTGGCTCTGCCAAGTCTGCTCTTCAAATTTTCCCTTAAGGAAGCTCTACTCTTAGTATAATCAGACTACTCGCTATATTATAAGCCTAGCACTTGTTCTCAAAACTTCTCTACTAAGTAAGCACTCTCATACTATGTAAGCACTACATCCAACTCCCACCCCTGTGAATATCCACTTCCCTTAAAGGCACAGCACTCCCTTATACTGTTCTAGCATGTTGAGTGGTAGATTACTGGCGTCCTCTCCAGTTCAGCTGGTTAATCTGGGTATCTTGAGACAATGCTACAATTGTCTCATGTACACAGACAACCCTCTCCTCCTCCCAACAAACACAAATACATGTGAGAGATGCAACTATTTTTTTTTTTTCAAAAAAATTTTTATTGGCAATGTTTCTTTTAATACAACAAAAAGAAAAACCAAACAAGTTATAACAAGATAAATAAAATACACAGTATACTTATATAATTCACAAAATTTTAACTACCAACCCAACAAGCTGTCGATGAAAGAAAACATAATATAGCAATAATTAAATAGTACTAAATATTAGAAATAAATTACAAAACACTGGATTAACTCAAGTAGAAATAAGGAAAAGGGTATTAACTTTGAAGCAAATTTTTAGATAAAGGGCTCTCTTTTTTGGACTCTTACTAATGAATTTGTGTGCAGCCATGTAAGTAAGTACCATTGATTTAAAGTTATTCCAACTGTCCATCCAATTTGTTGAGATGTATAGTTTCATGAGTGAACATAAAAAAACCAAGACATGGGTATCAAGTATAGAAAGAGTACACATAGGTATGTGAAGAATGGCTAGTTCCCAACAAAGGGTCGATTTGTGGTACCCCACAAAGTTTGTGAGTATGATAACAAGACCAAAAAATATGAAATAAATCAGCATAGGGTGCTGAGCAGCAGGGACAAGAAGGAGACTTATTGGAGTCAATTTTTGCTAATCTAGCCGGAGTAAAATAGGTATTATTATTATTATTAATCATTAATTGTGTGTAAAAAAGATTCTTAAAGCGGGAAAAATTGATAGTGTTCTTTATGGACAAGAGTTTTTGATTATGTGAAAGAAGAGGGTGATAATTATTCCAATAATTTGAAAAAAGACATGGACTACTATTTATCATAGATGATATGAGTTTATATGAATTAGAAATCATTTTCTTGGGTAGAATAAGATTGTGCAAAACAGATTCTAATAAGAATATATTTTGTCCATTATCAAAAAGATGTATAAATTTATACTTAATAATATCCCTCAATTGTCTGATTATCGATAAATATTTTTTATTTATTTTCAATATTTCACACAAATTAGATAATGATTCATTATTGTGTTTGAGTATATCCCAAACCACTAAGTTTTTGATTAACGGGAAGTTAGAAAGATTAACAGGAAGATTATTAATTGTAATATTAGGATTTAGGTGTAAGGGTTGAAGCAAAGGGAAGGTTTTATCAAGATTGATGAGTTTCAATAAATTTTGAAAAATAATAATCTTATGTTTTAAATTATTTAAGAGCTTGAGATTTTTTAAGGAATCTTGTGAGAGAAAGGGGAGGGCCTCTGGATTTAAATTCAGACTCATAACATGTTGAAACCATATTTTAGACCAGAAAGGATAAGAGTTATAATCTACTAATTTAAATTTGGAAATATATAATAACCTACTTGCCGAAATTATTAAGTAGTATAACTGAAAATTTGGAAGTCCCAACCCTCCACCCGATTTGGGAATATTTAGTTTATTATATGGAATTCTCACAGATTTGGGATACCAGATAAATTTAGCTAAATCCCTACATATCTTAGTCAAAAAAGACTTTGGTACTAACTGATCTACAGAGTTGAATTGAAAAAGGATTCTAGGCAGAATATTCATTTTAATTATAGCAGCTTTAGACAAGAGAGACAGTTTCAACTTATGCCACCTAAGAATATCAAGAGTTATTTTGGACCAGGATTTAAGAAGATTATTTTGAAATGTAGATGAATAATTATGATAAAAAAAAATCCCTAAATATTTAATATCTAAAGTAATTTTAAAAGGAGATATAGGAAAATAATTTGGGTTGTATCCCTGAAGATTTATAGGAAAGATGTGAGATTTCTGAAAATTAACCTGATAATCTGAAGCTTTTGAAAAGGCCTTAATGGAAGATTCAATCTTATGAAGATCAGTGTTTGGAAGTTGAAAATAAATGATTAAATCATCAGCAAAAGCTGACAGAGGTACTTTAGTATTCATTACTCTAGGAATCGCATGAAATGTATTTGATTTTATATAAAGAAATAGGGGTTCAATGAATATATTAAAAGGAAAGGAGATAGCGGACACCCCTGTCTAGTGCCATTAGTTATTCGTATTGGTTTTGAAAGAATTTTGTTTATCCATAGACAAGTTGAGGAATTATTATATAAAACTTTAATCATGTCTATGAAAGAAGGGAATATTGAAATATGATAAGGAAAGAAAAAGAAACACCAGTTAACCCTGTCAAAAGCTTTTGCCGCATCTATTATTAAGGCATAAATTGGATTTTTGTCTTTTTTCAGAATATGCATTAATGAATCTAAAGTTAAGGTATTATCCCAAGTATGTCTACCTGACATAAAGCCTGATTGTTCCATGGATATTATAGAAGGAAGAATTTTTCTAAGTCTATTAGCTAAAAGAGAAGCTAAAATCTTTATGTCAATATTAATCAAAGAAATGGGTCGATAATTGTGTGGATCTGATTTGTCCTTTTGATTTTTTAAAATTAAAATCGTTTTCGAAGTATTCCAATGAAGGTCTGAAATACCATGCTTTATTACATAGTTATATACTTTTAACAATATAGAAGAAATCAATAAGTTATAAGTTTTAAAGAATTCAGCTGTGAATCCGTCAGGACCAGGTGATTTCCCTACCTTAAGATTCGAGATAGCTTCTTGAATTTCTTGTAGGCTTATGGGAGCTGAGAGCAAGTCACATTGATTTTTACTTATGGAGGGGAATTTAATAGAATTGAGAAAATCAATCATATTTTTATGCATAGTACTACTCGTATTACCTTTGGAATATATGTCAGAGAAAAGGTTAGAAAAAAGTTGTATTATTTCTTGGTCAGAGTTATAAATCTTGTTATTAAAGTGTAAGCGAGATATCTTAGGAGGTTCTTGATTGTTTCTAATTAATTTTGCAAGGAATTTAGATGGAGTTTGTGCCCATTCAGAGTAAGTTGCAATCATCCTTTGTTCAAAAATGGTTAGATTCTGTTTGTGTAATTGAAGTAATTGGGTTTGCAATTCATTTATTAAATTGTCTCTATTGGGGTCTACATTAATTTTTTGTTGTTTTTCTAATTTAAGAAGTTTATTTGTAAGTTCAATTTCTTTGGTTTTATATTTTTTTTAAGAAAAGAGGCTTTATTAATTAAAATACCTCTAATATAAGCTTTACAGGCCGCCCATTGTATATCTAAAGGTATATCAGAAATTTCAAGATTAAAGGTAAGATTAGATAGTGTTTCAGTGATTTCTTGAGTAATGTCTTTATTACGAAGTAAGTTATTATTAAGTGTCCAATTATTATAGTTAGAAGGGGAAGTTTTTTTTTGAATAGGGTTAATATTTATTGAAATCTTAGAATGATCAGATAAAGATCTCGGTTCCAAGGAAAGAACAATATCAAAGTGTGTGAAAAATTCCCAGATTAAAAGAAGTCCAATCTTGACCAAGATTTGAAACATTTTGAATAGTAAGTATATAACTCATCTTTCGTTATTTGGTCCTTCAAAGAAACAGGGTCAGTAAGACTAAGATCATACATTAAATCTTCCAAGGCAGAGGAGGATTGGGTATTGTACCAATAATAAGGAGATTTATTAGAACAATCTACAATAGGATCAATAACAGCATTCCAATCACCCCCAGCTATAATATAATGATCTTTAAAGGTTGCTAAAATATTATGAGTTTCTGTAATAAAAATATATTGTTGAGAACACGGGCCATATAAATTAAAAAAAATAGGATAGGTTTGTTAATATTAGGAAATTGAGATGAAAAAAAAACACCATCTACCATTTACATCAGACCTTATATTAAGTATGGTACCTTGAAAAGATTTTTTTGATAATTATCACTACTCCTCTAGCATTAGAACTATTACCTGAAGAAATAATGAATTTCACCCATTTCTTTTCTCTTTCTCTTGCCCAATCCTTATCATACATGTGCGTTTCTTGAAGGAAACATATATTAGCATGTGATTTATAAAACAAGTGACAGATAAGCGCCATTTTAGACTTGTTTTGCAAACCTCTAATGTTCCACGAATCTATATATAAAGTCATAGTACAGTAAGCGTAGTTAGAACTAGCTTATATTTGTTGTAAAAGAAAAAACCTAAATAAAGACATTGAAGTTGTAAAAGCCAAAAGCGCTTATTTTTATTTGCAAATACACAACTGACTTTTATTTTCAGTCTTCTCCTATATTTTCCATTCTGCCCTTTATCTATAATTATAAAATGACAGTGATATGAAAAGGAAAAAGGCAAAGAAGAAAAAGAAATACGACAGCAGAAAAAATCCTTCCACAAATCCCCGGTGCCTACCTACCCCTCAATACTAATGGAAGGAAATAATATATAATTCAACTGTAATCCTTTTGATAGGTTAGCATAATAATTCTTGTTATAACAAATAAAAATGAAATAAAAATTAAACAAAAAACTAATACTACAACAATATGTACATATATACAACACACAATGTTTCCAAGACCCGGCTATGTTAGAACCCATAAACAACACACCCACAAGTTCATATCCAGAACATTGAAATTAGCCATAAAAAGAGAGAAATAAAATTAACTAACTAAAGTCTATTTATATATGATTTTTTTAAAAAATTGAATCTAAAAAATATTATTAATATAGTGTAAACATTTGTATAGTATATATATAATATAATTAAACACATTAGAGATTATATCTTAGTGCATATTGAATAACAATAGTAAAATTTAAGATAAGAAACCAACATGTAAGGACTGCTGCACTTAATACACGCACATACTGAACTAAAGTTGCGAAGATCCCACAAAGATGATGGGAAAAGCCACTTGCATCATTAATGGATCTTGTAAACCAATCCACCATAGCATGCATTAAGGCAGACATCGTCAAATAATACACTTGGTATATTCTAAGCTATACCTCCGTTTCTTAACTATTTTCACAATGAAGTACAAAACAATTAACTGTCATTGTAGGAAACCTCAGGAAATAAAACGGATCAGCACCTCAGCGACTGTACCATAAGCAAAAGTTTCGCCTCTTACAGTTATAATGAGAGCCAGAATTCTCACGCAGATCCACAAAGAGAGAATGTATCAGGAGTATAACATCCAGTACTAATTATGGCTCCAGTTACAGTCGCAAATTACCGAACATCACATCGCTTAGTGACACCTGAAGAAACATACAGTCATCCGCAAGCTACCCGAGTTTTTCTCTCACTTTATAGTTCAAACTAGGCATTTATCAAAGAAATCAAGCCACACCAGAACTAGTATAAATCCAACAGCAAAGCTTACTTACTTTGTCCATATATTTGTCAACGATAAGCCTCCTCAACCAACAGAAATAGTCCTTGAACAACCACAGATGCTGTACAAATGACTAAATGAAAAAAGCACTTGCACATATCAGCGCTTGTAAAAAACAATATTTCTTCACTGCTCCATTGTAAGGCAAATTGATAAACAACTGACTAAGAATACTCTTCTATAACACCAGATAAGAATTAAAGGCTTTAATAAATGCATCTTTAGCTTCAGATGGAGTACTTACTGAATATTTAATCTCTTTGTATGTAAATAAGAGGACACTCGGGTACCTCATTTGAAATCTTACATTTCTTTTTATTAAATCAGCACAGAAGGGAGCTAACTTCTGCCTATTCAAATTTATTTGGTGTGGCAAGTCTTGAGTAAAAGTAATTTTATGACTGTTCCATAACAGTATTTTTTGCTTTTTTGCTGCCTGTAGAATGTATTGAACATCCTGAAAGTTCAGCAATTTTGTATAGATGATGCGAGGGATTTGTGAATCTTGTCTACGTCTAACAGCTCTATGCGCCCTCTCAGTTATTACTTTATCAGCTGAATTACTCGGACCCAAAAGTGCACTGAAAATCTGACCACAAATTAAAATAAGGTTTTGATTATCATATGTTTCAGGTAAACCCCTAACAATAATGTTATTATCAAGATCTGTTAATTTAGATTGTAATTCCTCAATAAGCACAGAGTTATTCTTTGTGACATCAGATACTTGATTTATTTTAAAGTCATTTTTTTGTGTTTTTTGCTCTAGTGTGTCAACTCTTTGTACTAACTGATTAATAGATTTAGTAAGTCCAGACATTTGGTCAGATATAACCTGAATTGCATCCTGAATTGGTTGAAGCGCTACTTTGAGATCGTCGATGTGAAGATTCGGTTCAGTTTTTGTTTTAGCACTTGTTTTGTTACTTGAAGAACTATTATCCAGAGGTGTTTTTGAGGTTCTCGACCTTTTACAAGTGTTATCTTTCTCAGGGGAGAGAATTGAGGAGATTTTTGCCTTGGTACTCTGGGCATCCATAATCTCCGCGTTTTCTGTCATAACAGAATTCCGATGTACAGTATAGAATGTGAGGAGCGCCAACTACTAGAAGCGTGAATCCTGTCAGGCACAACATTTTCACACAGGCCTCCTGAAAACTCGTATTCTTTATCCCAGAAACTGGATAAAGAGGAAAAATTTCAGTTTTTACCAGAAAAAAACCCTCCAACTATTTTCAGATATGTTGTATTAGTCTCTTATGTCAGCGAATAGTAATTACTACTGTTTAGAAACAATTAAGGTTACATAAAGTAAAAATTAACGGTAGGAGCTCGTGGATAGGGTGCCAACTAGCCGACCACCATCTTGGAATGTCGAGATGCAACTATATAGCCAAACTGGAGGCTGAACTCTCTCAACTCAGGGCTGGCATGACCAGACAGGAGGAGATGGTAACCACACACACAACAAACCCAGTCTCACATAGACCTACCACAACTGCAAACCAAACACATAAAAACACAAAGACATACTCGGAGGCTTTAATAAAAAACTTACCAAAACAACAGAGGCTCCCAAAGCAGACATCCAAAAATCCACCACCTCAAAACAAAACACATGCAACACATACTTCAATAAATCAGTGTGTCAATCAATCACAGCCCTTAAGGCCAAACACCATGCCTGATACACTAGTAATATGTGACTCTATAGTCAGACACACTGATGTCCCGCTTACCAGGCTGAACAAGGAGAGGGTGACTGTGAGCTGCCTATCGGGAGCTAGGATCCGCCACATAACACATGCACTCAGGTCACTCCAAAGCAAGTACAAATATGACTCCGTCATTGTTCATGCTGGCGTGTATGACCTGAGACGTACCTCCCTGGACTACATGATAAGAGACATAGAGGAGCTCTCTGATTATGTAGCCCAGGCTGGTATGACCCTGACCCTGAGCAGCATCTTGCCCTCACCAAGAATGATGCCACAATACAAAGACAAGATGATCAGCTTTAATAATTGGCTCAAGTACTGGTGTCATTCTAAGGGGATCCAATGTCTGTCTGCCTGGGATGACATGTTGGACAAGCCACGCTGCTTCGCAAGGAACGGCTTGCACCTGTCACCACTGGGCTTCCGGATATTGGCTAAGGCTCTTGCCACCCCCATAGTGCCTTTTTTAGGCAAGGCTCAAAAGGCAAACCCACCACCTTAGAAAACAAAATGGAAAAAACTAAGGGTAATGCTGCTCAATGCCAGAAGTCTAAATCTCAAGATGCAGGCACTCGATGCACTCCTCAGTATGGAGAACATCGACGTCTGTGCAGTAACTGAAACCTGGTTCAAGGCTCCTGAGAGCACCCCAGTGCTACCAGGCTATACCTTGTATCATGCTTTTCGGCCCCAAAACCCGGGCCGAACCACAAAGGGAGGGGGAGTGTCCATATTCATTAAGGACACCCACACCTCCAGGTTAGTAGCAACACATGAAGCATCAGAGACCATACAGGTGCAACTAACTATAGGCAAAACTGCTATACAACTGGTAGCATGTTACAGACCACCCTCCCAATCTCAGGAACCCCACTCAGCCTTCCTGAAGACATTGGAGGATATGAATGTATCACAAAATACCATCATACTGGGAGACTTCAACTACCCTAACATAGATTGGGTACATTATTCTAGCCCTAACACCCTAGCTCAAAGGTTCCTGGAATTCATAAATTCAAATGCACTGGAAGAACTAGTCACCTCTCCCACTAGGGGAGATAATATACTAGACCTGATCATCACAAACATGGGGACAAAATGCTCCACACTGGAGGTATACCCCTCACTAGTGAGATCTGACCACAAACTAATCACCCTGGATATACATATCCCACCTCCACCCTCAGCACAAAAGACCACAGTGAAAAACTTCTCAAAAGCAGACGTCACTCTTCTTAAGACTGAGATGGTATCATTTAAGCCCACTGGGCCAGTGGATACCACATCCCACAATGCTGAATCCTTCACAAATGCTTTCTATGGACATCTCCAAGAATGCATGGATCATGCAATCCCAAATAAATCCAAGTCCCTCTCCACCAAAGGCAAGCGTCCTGTCTGATGGACCTCAGCCATTAACAAATTGTATAACAAAAGAAGGAAGCTACTGCACAACAGAGCAAAATCCCATAAAGGGAAGACATCTCTGATCGACACTAGCAGAAAACTATGTTCTCTCATAAAAACATCCAAGGCCAACTTTGAGAAAAAAATCGCTAAGGACACTAAAGATAACCACAAAGCCTTCTTCAGCTATGTTAGAAACCTGGACAGAAACCCTTAGATATGCTCAGAGTTAGTTCACAACAACAAAAAATACACTGAACCCACAGATATTGCCAACATTCTGGCTGACAGGTTCAGTGCAAATTTCTCCCCTCCCTCACCCCCAAAAGAAGAAATACTTATCCCAGCTGAATGTAATCTCCCTGTCATCTCAGATGTCCAAGTGAGAGCCGCCCTCAGCAAAGCTAAAAACACAGCATCAATGGGACCTGACGGTATCCCGGGTTGCGTAATATGTGAACTCCAAGAGGAGCTAAACCCGCACATAAAAATGCTATTTAACCTTAGCCTTATTACAGGATATGTACCTGAACACTGGCGTATAGCAACAGTGGTCCCACTCCACAAAGGGGGTACCTCTACAGACCCTGGGAACTACCGCCCCATAAGCTTAACCAGCCTGGTCTGCAAAGCTATGGAAAGAATCATTATGGAACTCATAAACAGAGACATTGGGGACCTACAGACACTTGACCCCACCCAGTTCGGCTTTGTAAAGGGCAGATCCTGCCTTTTGAACCTGGTTGACTTTTTCGAAACAGTCACTAGAGCCATTGATGAGGGCAAAGCAGTCCATACAGCCTACCTGGACTTGGCTAAGGCCTTCGACACAATACCCTACTCAGGCATCATAGATAAGCTCAACAGCTTAAACGTAAACCCTTATGTCACTAGATGGGTTGCAAACTGGCTAAAGGACAGAACCCATAAAGTTAAAATCGCTGGAGCAATGTCAGACTCAAAGCCAGTCACAAGTGGTGTCCCACAGGGATCTGTCCTGGGACCCCTCTTGTTCAGCATTTATTTCTCAGATGTTAAAGCAAACATGGGAGGGTTGTGGCTGACAAAGTTCCCAGATGACTGCAAACTAGGCGCCATAGTCGATACACCAGCGGACACATACATCCTACAAAAAGGCCTCACAGAAATGGACAACTGGTGCCGGAGTCATGGCCTTAAACTAAATGCCAAAAAATGTATAGTCATCTCCTTTGGGAAAAACAAAGTACCCACAAATTATCACATGGACAGCAACCCACTGAGTATGGAAAAAGTAATCAGAGACCTAGGGACCCAAGTCGACAGCGACCTCTCATTTGACACCCACATTGCCAAAGTGGTTAGAAAAACATTCTACCTTGCACACCTTATCATGAAGGGATTCACATCCAGATCCAAGGATGTCATTGTACCCCTATACTCCTCCCTCATCAGACCCATGATTGAGTACAGTGCCCCATTTGGTATGTACCTCACCCAGCATTTGCAACAGCTGGAGAGACCACAAAAGTACCTCACCAAGAGGATCAAGGGTCTCCAACATATGTCTTATTCTGCCAGACTAAAGAAACTCCAGCTCTATTCAGTAGCATACCGCCTGCTCAGAGGTGATCTCTGCCTGACGTACAAGGCAATGTCCAATCAGGAACTGATGGACATGCTCCACCTCAAAAAATCCAAATCCATCAGAACCACAAGAGCTAAAGACTTAAACCTCGGCACAAGTATGAATAGGACATGCTGGAGGGATAGATTCATAACCCAGAGGCTTCCCATGCTCTGGAACAAGATCCCAGTTCATGTTAGGCAGAGCCCCTCACTGACTCTCTTCAAGAGAAATCTTGATGAGTGGATGGGAGATCATAAGTTTACCCCAGGGGTCACATCTGTGTCACTACTAGACAGGGGCACAGTAAACTAATTCTGTTATATAAGGGGAACTTCACTGTGTCACTACTAGACAGAGGCACAGTATTCTAAATCTATTCTGTGCATTTTTGTATCATTTCATGGGGTGGCGAAAGCCACATCACTATGGCTAGGCTTACAAATGCCCCAGGGCAGATAGCCTAGTACTAAACTATGAAACTATGAAACTATAAGTATGCGGTGGATGGTCCTTGGATTCTGGACCCAGCTCCAGACCTATTGACTCATCAGTCAGGACAGCTCCATCCATCCCTACGAACTCTCAAGCTCGCTGCCTGGCCTCTCCACGTCCGACCTTAGTCAGACAGCATATCTTTACCCCGGAAGTAGTACATATTCTGTCTTCCTCCCACAAGTCTTCTACTAGGAAAATATACTCCAGTAAATGGAAGAGATTTGCAATTTGGGCTCAGCAACGTGATCTTGATCCCCTTACAGCCCCTGTGTCGGCGGTGTTAGATTTCTTAGCAACACTTTTTAGACAGGGCTCAGCTGCCTCCACTATAAAGGTTCAGTTGGCAGCAATCTCCAATTATCATGTTGCACATGAGCCTTCCCTCATGGGTCATAAGCTGTGTAAAGCCTTTCTGAAAGGAGCCTGGTTGCTTCACCCTCCGGTTTCGCAGCCTGTCTTGCCATGGGATTTACATGTGGTGCTCAGAGCTTTAACGTCTTCTCCCTTTGAGCCGGCAGCCTCCTGCGAATTGAAATTTGTGTCATGGAAGACTGCCTTTTTGGTAGCCATAACTTCAGCCAGAAGGGTATCGGAGCTTCAAGCCCTTTCTGTTAAACCTCCTTATTTAATTTTTCATAAGGACAGAGTATCTCTGGGACTTAATCATTCTTTTTTCCCTAAGGTCTCTTCTGCCCTTTGTCTCCACCAGTCTATTGAGCTTCCGGTCTTTTTTCCATGGTTTTCCAACAAAGCGGAATACAAATTTCACCAGTTGCATGTGCATAATAAATAAGACACAACAGAAGAGGAAATCAGATCAGTTGTTTGTGTCCTTTTCGGACAATAGAATTGGCAGATCTGTAACTAAGGGCACCATAGCTAAGTGGATTAGAGACTACATCTCATTTATTTATGCATTAGCGGTTAAGGATCTTCCCTTTCCAGTTAAGGCGCATTCTACCAGGGCTATGTCAATTTCAGTGGCCTTTCATGCTAGACTGTCCATAGATGAGATATGTGCAGTGGCTACTTGGACTTCTCCACATACCTTTATTTCTCATTACAAACTGGACGTGGCCTCTAGAGGTCAGGCTTCCTTTGGTTCTACAGTGCTCAGGAGTGTTTTCCAGTGAGCCTCCCGGGATTTAGGTGCTAGGGACACTGTCCTGTCAGTAATGAATGTAGGCGAGATAGGATCACATTACATCTTTTAATTATGTACTTACCATAACGATAGATGTATGTGATCCATCTCGCCTACATTCTTACTCACCCTCCTTCCCCCTACCTGTTGGACTTGGCGGAAACTTGTATTCTGATTCCTCTGAGGATATTATTTTTTCTCTCCTCTTACATATATATCCTTGTGGTGCGGTGTATGTGGGAAGATAATATTGGGGCAAACAAGATCTGGGGGTTTGGGCGTGATGCATCCTGGGATACAGGGTTAGCCCAGCCAATGAGAGACTTCGTGCTAGTTATAGTGGCCGAGTCGGAGCCGACTCTCGGCTCCAAGCCCATCAGTAATGAATGTAGGCGAGATGGATCATATACATCTATCATTATGGTAAGTACATAACTAAAAGTTATTGTTGATTGCTTAAAATAATTCACTCTGGAACATTTTTATTGTTTACTGTCTTCTATAATAGAATGTGTTTCATATTTCAAGCAGTTTCCATTACATTCACTGTATTCTGAAGAAGTTCTTTTACCTAATAAGAACGAAAGCTCAATAACAGCTCAGCGTCTATGTATTTTTTCTTTTAGCTTTAGAAGTGTTTTTAATATAAGTAGCATTCTTCTATTTTTTAATGGTTTTGTCATATTATGCATTACAAGCCATGTTGACACAATTGTAGTTACAAACATTATATATCACTTATAATCTGTCCAGTCATTGTCAGTCAAACATTATATAACTCATTCAAATCCCACCTTCTTTTAAACCTCATTCCTTCTCTGCATGTATTTTTCTCACAATTCCCATTTTTCTTATGTAATTTGCTCCTACCCTTTTCTAAATATCCCAATTCCAGTTATTTTATCTCTGTTACTATATTTACTACTTCAAGTACAGTTGGTTTAGACTTTGCTTTCCATTTTTTTGTAATTGCTTTTTTGGAAGCCACCATAATTAGACTCAGCAAGGACTTAGTATGTTTAGGGAATTCTGATAGTGTATCAGAACTAAAAAAAAACTAATTTCCTTAGTTATATCAATTTGCTCACCAAGTATCTCTGACAGAGCAGTCTGCAGGGAATCTTTAAAATCTGCCAACTCATTATACTCAGAAAATATGTTCCCATTTACCTCTTTCTTTCCTATTACATCTCCAGCAATTGCTGTCTACCTGCGGAAAAATTATTTGGAGTCTACTTGGAGTATAAAATACCTATGTAAACACTTCCCAAGCAAAGATCTTAAATCTTCTAGACTTTGTTGCATATTTGGGAGTCATACATATATCCCCCATTGTTTCTTGTGAATTCCTGTTTCCTTTAATTTTGATCAAATGTTGGCTCAAGAAGTGATCAGCTGAGTGCCCTTATCTCAAATGGACACATTTTTTTACTCAGGGATTTTTCTAGCATCAAAACTGGGGGATCTTGGAGACCAGTTCTAGACATCTCCTTTCTGAATATTTTTGTTAATATACCAAAATCCAAAATAAATAAATAAATAAAATAAATAAAAAGTGGCCCTTCAAACCCTGTCACTTCTGATACCCTCTTGCAGCTTCATGGTAGCATTGGATTTAAAAGATACTTATCATCACATTCTTCGCTGCAAAGAATTTGGATTTTTTTAAAGATTTTTTGTGTCTGTCTCACATTATCAGTTCTGTGTCCTTACCCTTTGGTCTATCCACTGCACCAAGGGTATTTATAAAGTGCCTTGTTCCACTGATTTTTTTACTGCAGGCTTCAAGATATTTACATCTTTCAATATTTGGACGATTGTCTTATATTTGCAGAAAAGTTTTCCAGTTGTCAGGATTCCCTGACGTGGGTCATGACACTCCAGATTAGTTTGGGGTTTCAGCTGAACTTGTTGAAATCATCTCTTATTTCTTCCCACTTACCAGTTTTTCTAGGATGCCTTCTGGATTTGTCCATAGGAAGAGCTTTTTTTTCTGTTGGGCAAAGCAGAACAGTACAAGGAAATCTTCCTAAACTTCCCCAACCAATCTCAGATTTCTGCCATGGTATTTCTTATGATTATGGGTTTCATGGATTCTATGATTAGCATGATTTTCTTAGATGACTTGTGAGAATAATTCAGTGTTACTTCAAATAAGTCTGGACTTAACATCAGTACCCTTTATCTTTTCAGATTCCATTTCTAGGGGTTGAAATATCTCTGTGAGCAACCTACAGATGGTTTGTCACATGCTTCTATCAGACTGCATATATAGGCCATCGCAGCTTGTTTGCCCATGGATCCCCCTCTTTTGTTTCTTTTTGTAGTCAAACAGTTTATGAAAAGAATGTTGCACGTGAGACCGACTCAAACCAAAGTCTTTCTCCCTGCGATCTCAACTTTGTTCTTCTCCTTTTGACCTACTTCTTAGGCTGATTTACAATTCATTACTTGAAAGCAATTTTTGCTCATTGCTCTGACATCTGCAAGGCAAGTCTCTGAGCTGCAAGGTGTCATGGTGTGCCAACCCTAGCAGATTTTTGACAAAGACAGGGTTGTGTTACATGGTACTCCATCATTCATGCCTAAAATTGTTTCTGATTTTACCTTGAATCAAGCCATCAATCTCCCAGTGTTGTATCCTGATCCAAAAAAAACAAGGGAGAAAAGATTCTACATACCTTCGATGTGCACAGGCAGCTCAGGTACTGCCTTGACAGAACAAAGCCCTTTAGGAATGCCGAACAGCTGTTTGTCTCCTATATGGGGGCTAAAAAAGGTCAACCTATCTCTAATCAAACTATTGCATGATGGTTGTCCTCTGATACTGTTTTCTGTTACTACCACCATAGTAAATCTCAAGGTTAAGGCTCATTCCTCTAGGGCCTTATTCTCTTCAATGGCATATTGGAAAGAGGTGGACTCAAGAAGCATTCTAGGGCAGCATCCTGGTTCTCTGTTCATACCTTTACAAAGCACTATAAACTTGATTATTTTTCAAGGTCCAGAGCAGGCTTTGCTGTGACCATTCTCCAGGGCTACTGGATTCTTATTTGTTTCCCTCCTAAGTAGGGTAAGCTTGGGGAATCTACCCAAAATGCCAGTGAGTCAGTGGGAATGATGAACATAATACAGCTGCGTAAGTCATAGTTAACATGCAACAGTAGATGTTCAGATTCCTCACTGCCTCAGTGGCAGCACCTACCCACCATCCCCCAATTGTGCAGAGTTGAGATGGTATTCAACCTCTTTGATTCAATTGATGTTGGATTTGTTTTTTATATGGTATTGTGACTGGCTGTGAATTTACTTTTGCTTGATGGCAATGGCTTCATGTACTTTTCCTCTCCTTTGTGAAACGAAAAAGCCTTAGCACTCACTTCCTGTGACAGCTAAAGGCTTCCCTCTTAGGGTATGCTCGGCCAATCAGCTGTCACAGGAATAAAGAAGGAGGGGAGTATAAGCTTTTGAAAGCTTTCTAGTAATGGGTTACCTTGACAGATAACCCAAAATGCCACTGAGGCAATGAGAAATTTGAACATCTACTTTTGCAGGTATATAGGACTTATGCAACTGTACTTTCTTTCATGAAATGATCTTGTCCCAATAGTACTGTTATAAGGAGGATAGTTTACAAATAAGCAATTGTTTCTGGTTCCCTAATCAATTCCTTAGCGTTGCTGACACGGAGTCATCTTTCACATATTTAAAGATCAGAATTAAATCTCATCTTACCAATCTCTATATAACTGCATACAATTACAATTTCTTTTTAGCTTCTTCTCACAACACAGGTGCTTACCTCTAGTGGTTTGTCTAGTAAAATTTATTTGGATCCTTTCCATCCTGTTGTTCTGAGAGTAATTACACATTCAGACAGCTGCACTATATTCAGTTACAGGTGTTATTGCAGGCTTGTAGATAGGTAGTAGAACATTTTATTCCCTACTAGTTTTGCTACATAAGATCTCCTTAATAATTATGTAGCACTTTCTAGTCATCATTTGCACATTATCCCCATACAAAAGTCCCTTTCAGCATTAATACCCTAATCTTTAATCTTCTCCTCCATTTTAAACATAATGTTATCTATGGCTTATGGGTAGCAGGGATTTTTTTTTTTGCCAAAGTGCAATATTTTTGTTTTCCTGGCATTAAAGTCCATTTGCTTTTTTAACGACCACAATTATAAAGCATAAAATCTTTGCAACTCAGCTTGAACTTTTATTGAGCTCACAGTTGTCTCAATTTTCATGTCATTGGCAAACTTGCTAATCCATATTCCATTATCTACCAGAAAGTCTGACATGAATAATGTAAACAAAATTGGTGCTAGAACCAACCCTTGTGGTAAACCCACAGTGAAAGTTGTATCTCTAGATGGAACATCCTCTATTTTAACTCTGAATGTTATATTAGTGAGACAGTTAGATACCCATTAATATTATTTTTACATGTTCTCTTCATAATCTTAATGAAAGGGGTTGAATAAAATATCTTAGTGAGTTCCAAGTAGATTACGTTCACTGACACCCCATATCCACTGCTTCCCAAATAGTTTGATAAAAAATGTATTAGATATTACATAGACACCCTCCTCTCACAGAATCCATGCTGGTAAATATCCAGGGCAGGCTTTAGTTTCTCAAGCATTATTTCATAAATTACTAGCTTGAATGATTTTCTAATAATGCATGTCAAATTAAAGGGGTGATAGGTATTGGCTATATTAATTTTGTCCCCCTTAGATATTGGCACTATAAAAGCAGACTTCTATATGTGGGGAACAAATCCTATTTCTAGATTTCCTTGAAACAACCTATGTAGGCATGCAGCCACCAGGTCTATAATGTTGCTAAAGAACAACCCATTAAAGTCATCTAGCCTTGCTGCAGTGTTAGCCTTAATTTTCTTTAGAGTTCCCATTACCATGTTGAGACAAGGGTTCCTTCATTCATTATAACTGATGTTGGCTGTCATTTTTTTCCATTTTTGATAATTCTGAAATTTTTTCTGAAAATATCAATATCAAACAAGTTTTACTGGTAATTCAAGTATACTCTTTTATAATACTTCTTATGCCATTATGGGCATCTTTTCTCTAATTCCTTATATGTCTAAATAGAGCTTTCTTATTTTCTGCAGTGTTGGATGCCAATTGATATTCATAGTTTTTTTAGTTTCCTTACCAATTACTGGAAATTATTGCAAAACTAATTTTTTCCTTACTAGTTTCCTAAAATGAGTGCACACTTATTTTTGTTGCCCTTGATAGGACCATTCCTGTGCTTAAACCATTGTTTCTTTCTTCTCCTGTTAAGTTTTTCCACCATAATTGTCCACCACTCATTACATTTTCTATAATGTATATATGACTTCTTATATGACATATAGAAATTAATTACTGAATACATGTGACTGCAAAAATTGTCCCAACACTCTGAAATAGTCTTATCTCTCATGCTTCAAACCAATCTCATGCAGATAGTTCCCTTATAATGACTATATAATCTGCTTAATAAAATTTCATTTTTGTTTTTTGCACTATATGAACATTTCTTAAATGTAATTTAGTCACCTCCTGGCTAACACTTGAATGGTCTAAGCCTGATAACTCTGTTCCAATCTGACAATAATTTACAGCCACACATTCTTTAATACATACAGCATCCAATATTGCATAATTTCCAGGGGTCTACTTTATTAACTCGAACGTTTAAAAGTTCGAATGCATAAAGATTTACACATATGCATCGAACTCTTAAACGTTTGAAAGTTAATAAAGAAAAAAAATACACAGAAAAAAAAAAGATGTAGGCAGGGGGGCACCCTCGACACCCCCCGCTACTTAAATATACCAACTCCGAGATCGCACTACATTGAAGTAAATGGAAATCTCCACCTACGGAGATTTCCGTTTACAGTTTTCCACGGCTTGCAGTTTAGATGAATATGGTTCGATCCATATGTATTCGCGGCTTTACGCTTTCACGTAAATAAAGTAGACCCATTTCCAGAAGTACATACAGTCTTTGAGTATATCCAGATTCATTACTAATGGTAATATTCTATCATTACTCAAATTTGGGTTATTCTAGTTCACCTTTGGTACATCTAAATCCCCTATTACCATGTTATAAACTTGTTGAAAGCATTTTCCATATTAGAGTAAAATTCACACAAACTATTTCTAGGCTGATTAGGAGGTCTGTAGAAAATAATCAACTCCAATGTAACTTCCCCCAAATTATATTTATGCCTATTATTTCAAATTATCCTTTTGGACCATGGAAGATGATTCAATCCACAAGTCTCCATAAACTGAGGCTACACCATCCTTCTTTTTCCTCTTTAATCAGGTGATGTCATCTGTATTTCACCAACGGGCTTTTTTTGTATTATTAAACTTTCCCTGGGATTCAATAAACTCCGTGTAGGCTTCACACAGAGCCTACATGGAATTTACATGTTTGTGCGATGGTGCATGGTGAGCGGCAGTGTGCAATGCATATTAATGAGGCACAGCATGCTTAAGCTATGTTTCTGGCCTCGAAACCTCTTAAGCAAACACAGACAGCAATTCCATGTAAAGGAGGGCATCTGCAGTATGCATATTTGTGCCAAATGAAATAATGATCACCAGGAATTTACATACATTGAAACCTTGTCAGTGAACATGGATAGCAGTTCTGGTTAAGGATGAGCACCTATGGTGCACGGATTTGCATGCAATGCCACAGTGATCAGCAGGGGTTTTACAAACAGCTGTCATTGTGTTAGTGCAACACATTTGCAGAGATGCAGACTTAATGAGAGGACAATTAACCAGTAATAGGGACATATTTGGCATAGATGTCACATAGAAATGTGTTGGAATGTAACCCTCACAACCTGTTAGGGTGACAAATGTGGACAAGGCTATAATAATGGGGGGATAAAGGGCCAGAAATAGGGACAGATTTTTAATATTGCTCTGACAAACTTAGGAAGTTAATAGAATATATAGGATGTACATTAGCATGAACTTTCTGAAGAGCATGAAGTTTGAAACTCAAATGTCAGTCATCCGTTTCTGACTGCACTCTGCAATGACATGCAGTGATTTGCCAGGAAAAAAAAATGTCATGAGGAAAAGATCACAAATATGAGACAAAAACTGGACATTATGTACAGATCAGGACAATTGAGAGGTATGCACTCAAATGTATGTAATATTGAGTCACATCAGTCCAGAGATCATCCCAGTGATATGGCAGGAAACCACAAATTTGTTAAGGAAAACATCTGGGCATCTTGGGAATATCTGGACAGTTGAGAGGTATGAATGTGAAGTATATGGTCCAAACACAGTACAGGACAGTATACCTACAGTGTAGAGTATTGTGATATCCCATTTCTGGCATTATGTACTGAAGCTGTGTTAATGATCTATAACAGGACATGGGACTGCTGTGTAAAATGATCACCCAGGGGAAGTGTGTGTATTGAATGGGGACACATAGATGAATTTTAGGAATGAAAACATGGAAAGAGTACGTGTGAAACTCCTGCACGTATAGCAGACGAGGACATGTCAATGGAAGTTGGTTGTATCAGCAACACCAAGCACATATCTATATGGTATAGTACGGACTGTACAGTGAAAATGTGTTGTCTGTAATGGTCACACAAGGTGACATAATTGGAGGGATGTCTTTGTTCGATAAGCATCCTTACATGAATAATGCAGAGGACATCTATCAGGGATCTGGTGTACAATTGGGGTAGGGTGCATATTGGGAAGCTGTGCAAACTGATGTACCTGAAAATGCGTGTACTCCCAGCAGAAGTCTCCAGCAAGGTGGCCACAGGTAAAGGATCATGTCAAACATTACAAGAATCAACCACAATCATGGACAATATCAGAATAATACCACCGTTAATCTCATGACCCTGACATAACATATGTGATGTGGAGTGATAACAGATGAGCCTGCACACACACACACACACACACACACACACACACACACGCACACACACACACACACACACACACACACACACACACACACACACACATTTGACAACTGTTATGATACACCCACACTTTCTGAGGGTAATCACCCACACTGTCCTGGTACTGAAGTATCTGCAGGAAGTGTTAGGATGTGACAATATGGTTAATACAGGCTACAATCCACACTGTCACAAATGATATACAAGCCATTAATGTTGTCAAACACCTATATATGCAGTGTGTGCATAATCTGAACAGGTAGCACACATGCATCTGGTGTAACAACTCTCAAAGGTCAAGAACACTGCATCAGTGGGCCCAGGCAATATCCCAGAATGCCATCTAAATAGCATGAAGCATGACCTCTCAGACCCTCTGGAATTGCTATTCAGCTGTAGCCTCCAAACAGTGTTCATGCCACATGTATGGAGAACAGCTACAGTCATCCCTCTGCACAAAGGTGGCCCATCTACAGTCCCTGGAAATATGTAAAGCCATGGAAAGAATTATCATGTAAATGATCAATAGTGATATAGTAAACATCCAGACATTGGATCCAACCCAGTTTGATTTTGTCAAGGACAGAACATGCCTACTCAACCTGGTGCACTTATATGAGAAGGTCACTAAAGTGATGGATGAGGGCAAAATGGTTTACACTGCCTACCTTCACCTGACCAAGACATTTGACACAATACCTCACTTGTTGCATTGTTGATAAACCCAAGAGGTTAAGTACAAACCCATATATCTCCCATTGGATAGCCAACTACCTCACAGACAGGACCCATGAAGTTAGAATTGGGGGGTCCACCTCTACAAAGAGGTCAGTCACAAGTGGAGTCCCTCAGGGATCTGGCCTTGGACCACTCCTTTTTGGCACTTACTTTTCTGAAGTCAAGGCCAAATTCAGTGATCTCTGACTGACTGCATTTGCAGATGATTGCAAATTAGGAGCTGTCATTGAATCCGTCACTGACACAAATGTTCTACAGGAATTGCTGACTCAGACAAACAGCTGGTGTCAGAGCCATGGACAAAAACTTAATGACAAAAATGCATAATAATATCCATCAAGAAATCATCTACCCCTGGTAACTATCATATTGACAACACACCCCTTAGAGCAGACCCAGTAGTTATGGGCAAACAGACAGTAATCTAGCCTTTGACCATCACGTGTCTACAGTAGTGAGGAAATCATTCCATGTTGTGCAACTTATAAACAAAAGTATGGCATCTAGGTCCAAGGAAGTCATTGTTCCACTGTATTCCACATTCACCTGACCTATCATGAAGTACAGTGCCCCCTTTGGTATGTACCTAACCAGTCATATCTCATAACTGGAATGTCCACAGAAGTTCCTCACTGAAAGAATACAGAGTGTAAGCAATATATACTATGCAGACCGCCTTAAGGCACTATCCCCATATTCTGTCTCCTACAGGCTTTTGAGTGGAGATCTATACCTGGCATACAGGACATTGTCAGACCCCACTCTGATGGACCTCCTGCATATCACAAAACAAACAACACCAGAATTACTCATTCTAAAGACGTAAACCTTGCCTGTGATATAAATAGAACTGCTGGAGAGACAGGTATTTATCTACCCTGTCTCTGGAACAAGCTCCCCATCCATGTGAAGCAGAGTTCTTCTCTAACCCAGTTCAAGTGTAGCTTGGACATTTGGATTGGGAACAAGAAATTCATCCCTGGTTTGGCACCTGTGTGTCTAATGGACACAGGTGACCTGTAAATGGTGCATCTCCCAGGACTCTGCTTATAAATGTTTCATTTCCCAAGCCCCTGCTTACACTTATCAAATATATCAGAACTTGTCAGAGATTTGGGATTCATGGCTAGGCTTAAAAAGTGCCTTCTCTTCATTAGCCTAGTAAGCACCTATAAAACTATTGTTGTCCTGCACTGTCAGGCAGTCATGTATATTCCCCAGAAAGAATACCTAGGCATGGCCAATAAGCTGTGTGACAACATATTGTGACAAAGGTGATACACTTCAGTTACACATCACTGGAAGATGTATAGGGAGGTACATAAAGAAGGGTGTATCGTAGACAATTATTGATGTGATGAAGTCTGGGAACTATGAAGTTATTATTTATTTTATTTTAATATGCAGTTCATTAAATATTGAAAAGTGGCAGGATGTAGTCAGAGTTCAATTAATGGCGAATTTATCACAAGAGAGATTCAATGGCCTCTGATGTGCATGTCCTTCACATACCAAGTACTTGTGTTACATTCAGGGTAGTAGTAAGGCACAGTGACCACATGCTAGTGGATATACCACTTGCCCTCTACCCCATGACACAGGTCACATACCTATAGGTCTGATTATAGGGTGTGATATCCACATTATAGTTGGGTGGTATGTCTGTTTCCTGATTCAGCAAATGCCTGCATGTGTCTTGTCAATGCAGGTGTTGTCATGGCTGTGGCAGCAGTCTCTGGTATGTGTCAATACTGTCTGTGTTATACTAATATCACAGCTGGAGTCAATGATTGCACACAAGCTGTAGTCCTTCAGGCAGCTATTTGGACACATCATGTATATGTCACCTGTGATGTCCATCACTGAACTAATGGGCAGGAAGGGACCTAGCAGACACCCCTGATATACCAACCTGATAACTGCACCTGAGGTATATGTCACATCACACATTTCAACATAGTGAGAGGCCATGTATGTCATACACTGGTCTACCTATTTTGGTGACATAGCTGTTTATGGCCACATATGAAGAGTGTAGATTGAATACTTCAGTGTGGATTTTTGTCAAATGTCTTGACCTGTTCAAGTTCCATATGATGATACTGGTGTCATCATGCATGCCCTCAGTGACCTCTTTGAGAGCATTTGTCAGGTGTAATGGACCTGATGTAGCAGTAACAACTCTCTCACGTCTGTTGCATATGCCTGGAATGTTACTAGTGTACTTGTAGAGGAGGCCCATGATGACATGTTGGTCTACTTCATGGTCAAGGAGAGTTAGAATATCTCTGTACATGCACACATCAGATGCTGTCCCCCAGCTCAGGTGGATACATGTTGATGTACTCCCTTGTATTGCAACATAGGCCATGTGGAGGGTGTGTGTATTCAACCTTATCAGGAAGGGGTATATGGTGGGTCATGCCATAGGTGATCTGTGATGTTGTTACAGCACATTGATTTCATGTAATAGGTCTGGATGAAGGTAAAACATTCAATACTGCCTACTGTGATCTGGCCTAGGGTTTTGACACTATCACACATGCAGGTATCATTGAGAAAAAAGCCAAGCTTGGGATTAAACTTTACGTCAGTTGATGGGTAAACAAATGGCTCACTGACAGAATACATAATTTGAAAGTTGGTGAATCAACCTGTACCAGTAGAGCTGTCACCATTGGAAAACACAGTATATCTGTTATTGGCTCTTCACTGTTTGAATTGTATTTCTCAACAGTTCAGGCTAAAGTATATGACCTTTGCCTTACCAAGCTTGCTGATTCTTACATATTGTGCGCAATCATTGAGTCCACCAATGGTGATAGCACATTACAGGAGACGCTAACACACACAATTGAATGGTGACAAAAGCACGTGATCTACAAATACATGCAGAAATGCGTGTTTGTAATGTTGTCCATCTGAAAAGTGGAGTTCCAGGTTATTCTCAGCATTGACAATAGTCCTGCTTTGCAGAATCCCAGTGATGCAAGAACTGGAAGCACATTTAGATATCAGTCTGAACTTTGACCATCAACTGCCCATACTGTTATTAAAAGGCTATATTGAGCACATCCTAAGTCACACCATCATATTGATATCTCAGGATTGTATGACAGCACTGTAATGAAACCTCATTACAGCACTAATAGAGTATAATACTCTTTTTTACATGTACATCACTAGACACATGTAGCAGCTGGAGAGACCACAGGGCTTTGTCAGCAAGATAACACAGGGCCTATACACCATGTCATGATGTACGTGGATAGATTGAAAGCTATATCACCGTAAACTTTACTGTTTAGGATGAAGTGACTTCTGCCTGACCCTGCCCTGGAGGGAGTACTGCATATCCAAAAATGTGATATAGCTGATGACATCAGCACTGTCTCTTGAGGAGAAGAAGACAGTGTCCCACATGCTGATATAAAATGCTCTCTGTAATATCAAGCAACAGTTCACACACACACACACACACACACACACACACACACACACACACACACACACACACGCACACACAGTTAAGTGCAGTGAGAATAGAAAGCTTACCTAGGTATACAGACTACAGAATACAGTAGTTTATGCAAGTTCCACAGCTGAAGTCGGACTTGGAGTGTGTCAGACAACACTCTCTAGCTGATGACATCAGCAGTGTCTGTTGAGGAGAAGATGACAGTGTCCATCATGCTGGTGTAAAATGCTCTCTGTAATGCCAAGTAACAGCTCACACACACACACACACACACACACACACACACACACACACACACACACACACACACACACACACACACTCACACCCACACACACACGTGACTGCAGTGAGAATAAAACCCCTACCTAAGTACACAGACTACAGAGCACAGTACTTTACACAAGCTCCACAGCTCAAGTCCAACTTGGAGTGTGTCAGACAACACATTATAGCTGATGACATCAGTAGTGTCGGTTGAGGAGAAGCTAACAGTGTCCTACATGCTGGTGTAAAATGCTCTCTACAATGTCAAATAACAGCTCTCACACACACACACACACACACACACACACACACACACACACACACACACACACACACACACACACACACACACACAGACGACTGCAGTGAGAACAGAACCACTACTAAGTACGCAGACTACAGAACACAGTACTTAATGCAAGCACAAGTCTGATTTATACAGGAGGGCAGGTGAACTTATAGTAGACGACATCAGCAGGCCATGTGGGAGAAAAGAGGTTGGGTAGCCTGTATGAAATGGATGTGTAGATGTGAGCAACTATCAAAATACTGGCAGTCCATGTAATTGGAAAAGTAATTGTAGGATACACATCTGCTCTGCTGTCTAGACACACACACACACACACACACACACACACACACACACACACACACACACTCACACACACACACACACACACACACACACACACACACACACACACACACACACATGCTCACACAGTCATCTGCAGTAAGAACAGGACCCCCCTACCTAAGTACACAGACTAGAGAGCACAGTATGTTAAGCAAGCACCACTGCACAAGTCTGTTTTTTAGAAGAGTGCAGGTAAACTTATAGTAGATGACATCAGGAGGCCATTTGGTTGACAAGAGGTTGTGAAGCCTACATAAACATATAGCTTTATAGGTTCATATAAGTCTACTAGCCTAACAGCACTAGGGTCTTTAGAAGCCTAACTGTGTAAAAACACAAGTACCAATTATTGAGCATAGTTGGATGGTCATTTTTAGCAGAGCATGTTTGTGAGCAGCACCAACTGGTCCTAGCTATGAGGGGCATAGGTGGCAGCTCAGAGGTGTATTTACAATCACCCAGCCAGTAGTCAAGGATGCACTTGAACAGGGTCATTGAGGAGCACTGCTTCACAAGCAGTGGCAGCCTATTACAGAGGAGTGTTAATCATTGTGGGACATATATGTGCAAATGTGGGTTGCATTGTTAAAGTCTGACAGTACTGAGTCTATGGAATACACCTGCTACTTAACTGACTCTGTGGTAGCAGGTGTTAATGCAGTAATACATTCCTTTTTGGGGTCAGATGATACTGGGTTGGAATACAGCTATATATAATACTTTTAACTACTTTTCTTTACCTTTGGTGTGTTTTGGTGAACGATGCTCACCATTGTTCAATAATGCATTTAAGAAAAGAAATGGGAAGGATAGGACAGTGGTGAAATGGGAATGCTGAAGTCTGACAGTTAGCACTGAGTCTCTGGAATACACCTGCTATTTAACTGAGTCTGTGATGACGTATTAATGCAGTAATGCATTCCTTTTTGGGGCCAGGTGGTACTGGGTTAGAATATAACTGAGTCTAACACTTTTAAGTACGTTTGTGTTACCGATGCTGTGAGTTGGTGTGCAGTGTGCACCATCATGCAATAATGCATTAAAGAAAATAATTGGGGAAGATAGGACAGTGGTGAAATGGGACGCAAGCAGGGAGAAGAACAAATGGAAAGCAATACAAGAATGTGCAGGAGGGAGGTTGGAAAGAACCACAGCTATCCATTTCTTCAACTGCAAAAACTGATAATATATGTAGAATATTAGCTGAATTTGGACTGTCTTCTCCAGAGAGAGGAGTGGCCACAAAACAATCATATTATATAGCCAATTGGACAGAATCAAGTGTGTCAAAAAATGGAGAGTTATGTATGGAATGATTTTGGGGGGGGGCAGGTGCTCATTTGTTTTTTGGAGCGCGAGGTAGGAATGTTGGGGAAGGAACATAGGTATATCTGGGTGTGGTAAGTTGGGTAGGTGAGGAAGCAATTGCAAATAGACATGACAAACAAAACAAGACAAAGGGACAGTGATGGACACAAGAGGTCAGTGGACACCATGGATGGGGGTGGAGGGTGGGGACATCCAGGTCTCAAGGATGTCAAGCTGGTTGACAGAATCAAGTCCTCACCCACAGGACTGTCATCACTGTCACCTCACTCTGCCACTGGCTGGAGCACTCAATGTTTTCTTCTTCTCCTACTGGTCCTACATAAAATGAGGGAGAGTAGCCTCCTCATCCAGTATAAGTGTGCACCAACAGTGCTGCTCACAACCCTACACACCTTCCCTGGCAGTTCAGTGTGGATGACCACCCCTGCCATTGCTCCAAGAGGGAAGCCCTTGCCTATCCTCTGGGGCAGAACTACCAAAGGGGTAGGTAGTGCAAGGGCAGCAGAGGTGGTGCTTCCAGGTCAGCTCCCAGACATGCTGGGCAGTGGTGACAGATCCAGTGATGTGAGGTCAGGTGGATCCTGTAGGGCAGGCCTACCTCACTGTGCTGTGGCACATTTCATGATGTGGTACACATGGATAATGTGGACACATTTTGATGACACATAAAAAAATAAAACAAAAAAAAAGAGATAAGGGTTGGGGTGAGACAAAAAAAGAGATAAGATTAGTACCTACATATGTAACATACAGTACAATTAATACAATTATTTGACTTTGTTACCTTAATCTGTACTCTTAAGACTACCACCCCCTAACAGATAACTTATTACTTTTAAGACTAGCAGCTCGTAACAGATGCACACTATACTAGAGATTGGAGCATGTACTCCTTTACATGCACATATATTTCACATGTGCATGTTCCAATTATCCAGATTACAGTTTACAGCAGGGCATGTGTGCCAGTGGTATACAGCTTTTACTTTAAACCTTTAAGTTACACATAATTGAAGAGTTAACAGTTATTATGTAGTTGGGAAGTGTGGTATTTAAACCCACAACCTCTGAATAAAGTCTAATTTTGTACTCTTGGTTTCTGCTACAGACTAATGCATGCATACCTGCTTTTACAGTTGGAATATGCATGTTGAATTTGATACAACTGTATAAAATACCACACAAGCTGTCTTTGGTTGTGCTATAGACTAATGCAAACATACTTGCTTTTACAGTTGAGATATGTATGCTCAATTTGATACAGCTGTATAAAATACCAAAAAAAGCTGTCTTTAACTTTTAATGCAACAATAACAATACTCTTCTGATGCATGCATACCACATGCCTCCCTCATCCTCACCAATCTAGTGACATGGGTCCTAACATTGCACTCCCTCTCCATGGCAGCTGTAGAAAAAACAGAACAGAATACCATTATGAATACTAGTCTTGCCTATATTCAGCTTTTAAGCTTTGCAAGTACTCTCTGTAGTTGATACTTACACGTGTGGGATGTACTCCATCCTAAATTCCTCGATCCAAGCATTGAGGGTACCCCTCTTCCTCCAGTGTAGGTCACTAAAGTGGTGCCTACATTGGTCACCATTGATGGGGATACCAGTGGCACTGGCCACAGACCAGGCCAAACTATACCAAGCCTATGACTTATACTGGACCCAGAATAGTTCCCCTGCATCAACATGGCACTGTGGTGTTTCACTAGGAGTCCAATAAAAATGTTGGACTCCTGGACACCCCATCTCTGAGCCCTAAATTTCACACCCTCTCCAGAACACCTGCTATGTCTGTCATGGATAAGAGCAATGGAGACTGATGGTTTCCTGCCAGGTCCAGTTATTGTATTTACTGGGAGTGTGAATACTGTTTGAAAATTTTGTACACTACACAAACATGGTGCTTCAGGTTGACAGATGGTAAGCAGTGAACAACACTAGCAAGCAATGCAATTTCAAGGTTATTTGATGTACAGTTGTGTATGTGTGTTTGACAAATGTGAAGACCATGGCAGTCAAGACAGCAGAAATATCCTTACAGGAGTGTAGTACACAGTATACCCACAGTCATGCATTTGATAATAAATGTGATAACATATAAATAAAGAAAGAAAGAAATAACTGACACAATATTAGAGTCTCAGTCCTCATACATATAAATAATATCAGCTACGCTATGTTAAGTGTTATTAGTGAGAGGGACTATAATGGGAATGGAACAACAGTGAAAGTGAATGGAATATGCTATATTTGAACACATGACCATGTGCATGACAGTCCTACACTAACACCTGTTGCCACAAGAGAGTTGAAATAACAGCTGTTCTTGTTTCAGTTCATTGCTATAAACTCCTATGTCACAACAGTAAAACAAAGGTTGCACATGCTGCACTAAAACCCAGGACCATCTGTATTCCATCCCTACCCTTATATCTGCTACCACAGGCAATTGCATTGATTGAATATATCTGGTTTCTAGTTTTGGCTGTCTACTTTCTGGGTGGTCTACATATCCGGTAAAAAAGGAGAGAAATACTTGAAATAAGGAAAAGCAATCTATGACATGCACAATAGAAAATGTTAGTACTCATGAGATATTTCTACATAGGTCTGGATTTCAACTGTGACTCCAATGCACCTTCAGAAAACAGGATGGGTGCTTATCCCACTTTGTCACACAAACAGCTTTGCAGAACAGAACTGAAGTCATTCTTCACACAACCAACTGCAACGGAATGTACACTGATATCAAACCTTAAACTATTTGTACATTTATTAAATTTATTACATTAGGATGTTGTGCACTTAGTGATCACACAACCTGTTATAATTATTGCTTGCAAATATACAGCTATGTCTCACCTTTCTGTGTTTCATGTTCATTCATCAGTTACCGGGTCAGTACCCTGACACATGCAGTGTGTAAGCTATTCTGTATTATTGGCCTTAAAATGTGTGAGAATATTAACTGGGAATAATATGATATGCAGTTGCCAGCAACTGAAGGGCAGATTGGATGACACAAACAAGCACAGAATGCTTTTTTAGGGGTGAGCAAAGGTGAGGTACTGTTATGGCACATATAGGGGTATACTGTTCTTTTCGAGGGACAAAGCTGAGGTACTGTTATGGCACAAACAAGCATAGACTGTTCTTTTGGGGCAAGCAAAGGTGAGTTACTGTTATGGCACAAACAAGAATGGACTGTTCTTTTGGGGAGGAGCAAAGGTAAGTTACTGCTATGGCACAAACAATGATATGTTTCTCTTGTTACTCTCTTTGTTTTGTGTCCTGCCTATTTGATTTTGTGAGGGTGGTGAAGTCAGAAACTGCAATGTGCATCATTACTTTCTAACTGCTCTCTTTTCCAGGACAAACATATGGTGCTAAACTGTGGGCATGCAGTGATCATCAGTACTTTTGAGAAGTATAACTGTGTGAATATTTAATGCCTGAGGCCTATTACTTATTAATGGACACATAAGTCAAATAGGTCTTTGGTGTCATATGTTAAGGTAATTTCTGTACAAATCTCCCACTTTTTACTTACTTACTGTACCAAGTGATAAAATACAAGGATATGCCATAATATTATTAAACAATACACTCCAGGTACAGGACTTACCTTGTAAAAGTAGCAGTTGCCACAGTGTTACTTCAGGGCTGACTCTGTCTGATGCAAGCAGTACATATCCAATACATGGGTAGGTAAAGTTTGTGCGAGTTGCCTTGTATCAATGTTAATATATATATATATATATATATATATATATATATATATATATATATATATATATGAGTAGGAGGAAGGTTTTTATGCCCCTAGGCGGTGAGTGAGTGTGCTATGCATTGTCTCTTAGCCAATTCAAGGGCATACTGAGCACGTCTATATTTGCCTACAGCCACAGCAGCTGGTGATTCCCCTTCTGACTCCTCATCTGCCTGAGGACTGTGGTGACCTTGCAATTGGTGATGGGATATGCGCCCCTTCCTCTTGCTGATCTTGTTGCAGCTGTTCCTCAGGATTATGTTGTGTAGCATGGCACATACTGTGAAGATTTCTGTACATGTCCGTGGATTGTACTGCAGGGCTCGCCCAGATATATCTAGGCACTGGAACTGTGACCTCAGTAGCTCAAACACACGTTATACAATATTTCTGGTTTGAGGGTGTGCCTCATTATGGCATTCTTCTGTGAGTGTGTGTGCATTTCTTATGGGTGTCATCAACTATAGTTCTAGTGCAAAGCATACATCCTCCAGTAAATAACCCTGTGGGATATACCTCTTAGCAAACATCTAGTACAGTTGGGAGGTGTGCCAGATATGTGAGTCGTGGTAACTGCTAGAGTTGCCAGTACACATGTTCAAGATAATTCCTTTGACATTACACATGACTTGGCAGTTTATAGAGTGATAGCCCTTTTTGTTGATGTAGACGCTACCCTGTTCCACAGGTGGTGCCTTAATTTCTACATGAGTGCAATCTATGGCTCCCAGTACTTTATGGTAGTGCACTATCCAATATTTCTGTCCCTCTCCTCAGACCTACTGGGAAAATATATGTGCTCACTGGCACATTGGAGCATAGCATCCAAGAATTGGTGGAGGATCCTGGATGCTGATGCTTGTGACACCCCTAGCATGTCCCCTGTTGGTCTCTGAAAGGTACTTATAGCTAAGATTCTAAGGGCTAGACATACCTTGTCTCCACTGGCGTGGGTTCCCCTCAGTTGGATCTGGCTCTGAGCTGAGGGCAGCAGAGGTTGCAGAGCTCCTGTAGTGTGTCCCTGTCCACCCTGTAGTGCTCTACAATTTCCATGTCATGTGGATTGTGATTGGTTAAAAATGGCCTGAAAACTTTTCTCCTTCTTGACCAATGCTTATTCGCAGCAGCAACAGCATTGGCTTCGCCTCTAGCACATACAAATGGATTAAAGCTGCAGCAGCCCCTAACATTCTTTCTGTATAGACTTTCCATGTTTATATTCCAAAAATTTAGACATTGGCAGGAAAAACCAACATGGAGTCTACATGGATGCTTTATAGCTTGTTGAAAAGCTCCACAGTGTTGGATTGGTTGATTAGCATGCAATTGAGCTGCTTATGCTGTATTTAGCATCTATGAAACACAGACAAAGACAGATGCAATCTGTTATTATACCATGACCCCCCCCCCCAAAACGTGCACGCTGATTGGCCAGCGTGCCCGTTGTAAATCGAGTTATACTAATGGAAAAAGGTCCGGACGCCCGGACTTTTTTCCATTAGTATAACTCGCTTTAACACTGTCTCGCTATGTTAAATGGGTTTAACATGGCGAGACAACAAAATAAGCAATGGAGATCTCCGTTGCTTATTTTAAACTGTCTCGCTATGTTAAACCCATTTAACATAGCGAAAGCAAGATCTCTGTTGCTTTTTAGTCTCGCTATGTTAAATGAGTTTAACATGGCGAGACACAGTAAAATAAACAGCGGACATCTCCGTTGCTTATTTTAAAACTGTCTTGCTATGTTAAACTCATTTAACATAGCGAGACAAATCTTGCTTTCTCCGTTGCTTTTGCAACTCTGATGTACTGCGCGGGCGCGGTACATCACAGGAAAAACCAACATGGAGTCTACATGGATGCTTTATAGCTTGTTGAAAAGCTCCACAGTGTTGGATTGGTTGATTAACATGCAATTGAGCTGCGTATGCTGTATTTAGCATCTATGAAACACAGACAAAGACAGATGCAATCTGTTAATAATCTACACCATTATAAAAAGGCAAACATATAGATAGCCAAACTGATGTTTAGGAGAATTGTATATGCTAGGAAGACTGCAAAAATGCTTTTTCCTTCACAATATTTCTGTACAGAGGAGTACTGAACTTTAGGAGGTATACTCCCATTTTGTCACCTACATGCTACATATGCTGGAATGTATTTAAGAATAGTGTAAAGCAAAGGTTTTTGCAATTTTATCTGTATGCATTAGTTAGAAGTGCACTAATGGCAGGGACATGCTTGTCAAGCTATTTTAGAGGTACACATGATTGATAATACATGAAAATGGAATGTTATGTGATAAATATGTACAAATGTTTCAGGGACATGTCTTTTGATAGCAGTTTTAGCATTTCAAAGATGATTTGTTAGCAAAATGGGTCATTTGCCTGTTCTTTTGTGGGAGGCTGTATGATAAATACGAACAAATGTTTCAGGGACAGGTCCTTTGATAGCATTTTCATCATTTCAAAGATGTTTTGTCAACAAAGTGGGTAATTTGCCTGTTTGTTTTTGGGGGGGCTGTGTGATAAATATGTAGAAATGTTCCAGAGACAGGTTCTTTGATAGCAATTTTAGCATTTCAAAGATGTTTTGTTAGCAAAATGGGTTATTTGCCTATTCTTTTGTTGGGGGGGTGGGCAAAGATGAGTTACTGATATGGCACAAACAAGAATGGACTGTTCTTTTTGGGGGGACAAAGGTGAGTTACTGTTATGGCACAAACAAGGATATGTTGCTCTTGTCACTCGCCTTTTTTTGCATCCTGCCTGTTGTTAGTATTTCACATCTGTAGACTGTAGACTGTTTTATGTTTCTCCAGTGGGCAATACTGTCTACCTTTTCTGTTTTATCTGGAAACAGTTATTTTGTAGTTATGTGATACTTATGTGTATTATACTGCTCTTGTGTTTTAGGACATTTACAAGTATGCCACTCAGGCATGTCAATCCACGGAGAACCCCCGCACAGATGGGGAAAATCAAGTAATCGTGGATGGGTTTTGTCAGCATGGTGCTTTTCTCCTGGAAAGAGGACAGGGAGATACAGCATGCCGGATGCAAATATGGAAGCAAATCGTGCAAAATGTGAATACTGTGGGTAGCCATGGCGGAACATACGAACAGGTGTGCCACAGGGCCACTAACATGATCACTACTGTATGCAAGCGAGCAGCTGCAGTGGACCTTGACCAAATGGCTACTGGGGCAGTGCCTGCTAAGGAACCCCCACTAACTTCCAATGAACAGATGTAAAGTTGTTCAATCTCACCGTTCATTCATCACTGATGGGTTTGGAGCCAATCCCTCAGCTCCAACACGGCCGTTAGCAAGCTCGAGGTTTGCCAAAAGCTTGAGCCCTAGCCCCTTATCCCATGATGCACTGCCTGGAATACTTCAGATCTAGTTTGCCGCGGCACAGATCTCGTGTGTTTCCAGAGCTCAATTCCTTTTTGGAGAAAAATAGGATTTATGCAAGTTAAATTCTTTTTTTCAAATAACTAATTTGTATTTATTGTTATTTACTGTTTACCATGTTAACGTTTGTGTTAGGAAAGTGTAGTTTTTTGTTAGTTAAGTGCCCCCTGGGCCTACTTGTCAGGGCGTAGTTGTGAATTAACAACTAAGTCTATAGTTAACAGCAGTTGTCTTTATTTTAGTTGTGCAGTATCAACTTCTTTAAATTTTTTTTAGTTTACTCTATAATTTGAAGGATGTCACAGGAAAAAGACAAACGGCCTAAATCAGGCTTCAAAAAATGTCCATCACCAATGGACATACGCAATGCCTATATTGTTTGGGCTCACATCATCTTCAGGAGTCATGTAGCATATGTCATGCTTTTCCTCTGAGGATTTTGCTCGAGAGAAAAAGAAAATTAATAGATAGAGGCCTGCTCAAACATTCCTTTGATGAGGTTTTGTCTAGCTAGGATGGGGCTGGTCAGTCCCCTGTATCTTCAAAATCTTCATTGGCTTCTAGTTCTAAGTCATTGAAGCATAAGACTGCAAAATTGGGAGAATCTTCTGGAACATCAGCACCAATGCCTTTGGAGTCGACTGTTTCCAATGTTCGGTGCCAGCCTATGTCCAAGACTCCTGCTTCTCCCCTTCTTCAATCTTTGCCGTCTGTAAAATCTTCTAGATCTTCTGTCAGCCTTTCTGATTCAGACATGGATCGACTGGTGCAGAAGCTGCTGAAGGCTCCAGGATTTCCCAAATTGTTGTCGGCTCTGACCGTTGCATCGGAACCGAAGACCACTGTTATGGATGTTTTACTCCTCCTCTGAGCCACATCAGTACTTCGGAGCCGGAGGGGGCAGACCTGATTCTTGTAGAGCCCATGGAGCCGAGGCCTGCTTCTGTGCTATTGGCTCCATCTGCTCGGACTTTATCGGCGCTGATCGTGGAGTCTAGGAGTCCACGGTCTCCAGCTGGCTCCAGAGGAGGCAGTTGTACTGAATTGTTGGTGCCGACTCTCCCTCTCTGGACCTCGGCTCGGGTGAACTCGGCTCCTACCTCGGGTTTGTAGCCCGAGGCCTCGGTGCGGAGGGAGCTTGCAGCTTCTTTGGGGACTTCGGTTCTGTCGTGTTGGAGTCATGAGGCTGTCAGAACCAAGAGGAGAGCTTTGTCCCCAATGACAATCTCAACTTCAGGTCTAGCCTCTTCTTCCCCTATAGCTCCTGGGTCTGCTTCAGTTCCTATCATCCCAGCCGAGCGTCAAGACCATGAGCCTCAGGTAACCCCACAGGGTGTTCCTTGCTCTTCCGAGACCTCTCCAGAAATCCCCACTGAAGAGGTTCCCAGAAAGAGGGTGTGTAAGAGGAGACACTTAGACTCCCCGGAGGAGTCTCTGAGATCAGACACTGACTTAGATGAGTCAGAAGGGTCCCCACGATCCTCCTCTGAGGATATCTCCTTTGCGGAGATACTTGAAATCCTTAGGCAGAGGGGTGATTGGCAGTCCAAAAGCCCTACTGAGGATGCGTCAGTGCTACTGAAGGCTTTCGGGTCTCAACCTTCCATCTCTTGGGTGTCTCCGCCCTACGATGAGCTCATGCAGCTGATCTCTCGCAAGGTGTTTGAGTCACCGGACGTGACGGAGCCTGTTCCCCAGAGGCCTAATAAATTCATCTCTGCCCCCACGGATAAGCAGTTTCTGACTAAAGGAGTGCCTGTTGATGCCATGGTGGTGGCAGCAGCCACCAAGAAGGAATTATCCAAGACTTCTTCATCTGTCCATCCCCCTAACAGAGATTCTAGGTTTATAGACCGATACGGGAAACACATCTTCAGTTCAGCAACATTTTCATTGCGATCGCTGAACTACCTGACCCACTTTACTAGACTACAGAGAGATCTCCTCAAGGAGTTAGGAGATACTGTCCAGGGTTCTGTAGCTATGGGGGATGCCGATAAAGTTACCACCCAGCTTGCTACTCAACTCCATAGTAAACTCATCCATGAGGCTCATTTCGTATGCAGCCGAGGGTTCAAGTAGGGCTGCAGGTTCAGGAATTGCCTTACGTAGACACTTCTGGATGTGCCTATGTTCCTTCGTGGAACCCCACAAGTCTTCTTTCAACAATGCCCCATTCGATGGCACCGCTTTCTTTGGGCCTAAAGTGAAGGAAACTCTCACCAGGAGTGAGCAAGATGGGAAGACTGTGTCTGCCATTGGTGTCCGTTTTGTCACCAAAGGCACTAAGGGAGGCCAGATGTGGTTCCGAAAATCTGACACAGCTTTTCCAGACACCCATGGTGATAACCCCTTTAGAGGCAGAGGAGGGGTCTACAGCATCAAGGTGACAGACATCAGTTCTCTGGTCAACCTTACCAGTGTCCCTGAAGGGAAGCCCAACTGTTCTACTCTGGAGGCAGTCGGGGGTTGCTTATACCTGTATCTCTACGCCTGGCTAAAAATCTCCAATGACAAATGGGTACAGAGAATAATTTCCAGAGGATATATCATACCATTCACCTCCTTCCCAAAAACCCTAAGCCAAATCCCAGACATACCACCCCATTACAGGGAACAAGCAACTTCAGAGGTCCAAAAGTTGCTAGAAAAAGGAGTCATCCAGCCAGTCCCAGCAGACCAAACAGGATCCGGAACTTACTCAAGGTTCTTTTTAGTACCAAAGAAAACAAGAGACTGGAGACCTATATTGGTCCTCAGAAAACTCAACCAATTTGTAAAGAAGGAGAAGTTCTGGATGGTCACGCTTTAGTCTTTTCTTCCCTTTTTAGGGAAAGACAACTGGATGTGCTTGATAGACCTTAAGGATGCTTATTACCACATAAAAATGGACAGGGCATCCAGAGAGCACCTGCGTTTCTGGCTGGGAGCCAGTCATTATCAATTTTGAGCCCTGCCCTTCAGTCTCACTTCAGCCACCAGAGTGTTCACCAAATGCATGGCAGTGGTAACGGCTCACCTGAGGCATCTTGGATTCCAGGATTTTCTGAATTTAGATGATTGGCTCCTTTCTGCCACCACCAGGCATCAATTAGTTCAATCAAGAGACCACACTCTGACTCTCTGCAATCAGTTGGGCATTACCATCAACTTTGAAAAGTCTGCCTTATCACCATCGCAGCATATAAACTTTATAGGAGCAGAGTTAGACACCTCAACCATCACTTTAAGGCTACCATTAGAAAGAATTGCTCTGCTGCATCAGCAAATCAGCTCTCTAGTATCAAAGACAAAAGCACCAGCATCGGAAGTGTTAAAAAGTTTGGGTCTGATGGCTGCTGCAATCATAGCCATTCCTCTAGCAAGAATGCATATGAGAATACTTCAATGGTTACTTTTCACTCAATGGTCTTACCAGGAGCTTCCCATGAGTCACACAATATTGATCACAAACTCGTGCAAGATGGATCTTCAGTGGTGGTTGATGTCTCCTCATGTAACTGTAGGTTGCCCATTTGTATTTTCACCTTCAATAGCCACTGTGACCACGGACACCTCCCTGATAGAGTGGGGCATTATTAGGAGAGGACTGCCCAAGGCACATGGGCGGAACAGGAGTTACATTTGCATATCAAAATCCTAGAGATGAGAGCAGTACTTTTGGCATTGCAGTACTTCCAAGACTCTCTTCCTTACGGGACCATTGCAATTCAGACAACATGTCAGTGGTCTGGTATTTGAACAAACAAGGCAGGACCAGATCTTACCCCTTATGCCGAGAAGCCCTCAGAGTTTGGCAGTGGGCTGTATTCTCCCAGCATTTTCTGTTGGCAATGCACATCCCGGGAAGATCCAACGTGATAGCAGACAAACTGAGCATGGCAATTTTATTGCCTCACGAGTGGTCCTTCAAACAAGAGATAGCGGACAGGATTTTCTGCAAATGGGACCAGCCTTGCTGCAATCTTTTTGCCAGTCACCTAAACACCAAATGCAGAAGCTATTTTGCCTGATCTCCCTCTGGGGGAGTCCCCAAGGGATTCACTTGTACACGATTGGCCCCCGGGTCTTCTCTATGCATTTCCACCAATCCCTCTGATTTCAAAGGTTCTACAGAAAGCTTCTTTGCTAAGGAGGACTATGATTCTAATGGTCCCTCATTGGCCTCGGCAGATTTGGTTCCCATTCCTACTTCAGCACCTAGTGGAGGAACCATGGATTCTGGACCCAGTTCCAGACCTGCTGACACATCCATCGGGGAACCTCCATCCTTCTCTACAGTCTCTGCAGCTCACAGGTTGGCTGCTCCAGTTCCCCTCATAGCCAGGCTTGATAATATTTCTCAGGAGACGAGACACATCTTGTTGTCTTCCCAAAAGCCTTCCACCAGAAGATTATACCTCAGCAAATGGAAAAGATTTTCTTTATGGGCCTCCAAACAGAGCATTGACCCCTATAAAGCACCCATGTCCTCCATCTTAGAATTCCTTACCATGAATTTCAACAAAGGTTCAGCAGCAGCTGCAGTACGAGTTCAAATGGCTGCCATTGCTAACTTTCACCTAGGAATCGACTGATTTAACATTATGGCCCATAAGTTGTCTAGAGCCTTTCTCAAAGGGGCCTTCCACATCAGACCCCCAGTGAAAGTTCCTTAAGCACTGTGGAATCTGAACTTACTATTGTCTCAGATTATTCTTCCTCCCTTTGAACCATCATCATCCTGTGAAATTAAGTTCTTATCGTGGAAAACTCTGCATCTGCCCATAGAGTGTCAGAGCTTCAAGCCTTATCTATCAGACCACCTTATTTGATTTTTCACCCTGATAGAGTATCACTCAGAACAAATCCTTCCTTTTTGTCTAAAGTTTGTTCCAAAACTAATATTAATCAAGTCATTGAGTTACCAGTCTTCTTTCCCAACCATTCTAACAAAATGGAGTATATGCTACACAAACTTGATGTTCGCAGACAGCTCAGATTTTATCTGCACAGAACTAAAGATATTAGGATATCAGACCAACTCTTTTTATCCTTTTCAGAAACCAGAAAAGGTAGGCCAGTGGCTAAAGCAACTCTATCTAAATGGTTATCGGATGGTATTGCCTTTGTTCATTCAGCTGCCAATATGCCTTTGCCTCAAAAGATTAAAGCTCATTCTACCAGAGCAGTATCTACATCTGCTGCTTTTCAAGCCAAAGTTCATTTAGATAATATTTGTGCGGCAGCCACTTGGTCTAAATCTCATACCTTCATCACTCATTACAAAGTGGATAAGGCCTTCAGGGACAGGGCCTCTTTTGGGTCCATGGCCCTGAGAAATGTACTTCCCTGAGCCACCCGAGATTTGGGGTGCTAGGGACACTACCCATCAGTGATGAATGAACGGCGAGATTGAACAACTTTACATAAAGAAGTTATATACTCACCATAACATTCCATGTGAGTTGTTCTATCTTGCCTTCATTCTCATGTCCCTCCCTCCATCCCCCACCTGGCTGACAGTTGACCTGGAATCTAGCTTCATCTTGGTTATGCATTCCTTTTTATTTTTTGTTGGAATAATTATTATTTGACAAAAGTAGTACATGCAGCAAACAAGATCTGAGGTATTCCAGGCAGTGCATCATGAGATAAGGGGCTAGGTCTCGAGCTTTTGGTAAACCTCGAGATTCCTAACGGCCGTGTTGGAGCCGAGGGATTGGCTCTGAACCCATCAGTGATGAATGAAGGCGAGATAGAACAACTCACATGGAATGTTATAGTGAGTACATAACTTCTTTTTCCTGGCCAATATAAGAGATACAGACAGCTCCCAGGAGACTGCAGGACAGAATGTACTGGATGTGGGCACAACACCATCTGAGACAGCAAGTGCATCCCAGGAGGCGCTTCCAGGTAGGTTTTGTTAAACAGTTGAATACTGTTGTGTAGTAAAACAATTGAAATGAATAAAAATTAAATCAACAGCACTCAAAAAATGGAAGGAAATTGTGACATAATGTGGAATTTTATATTAAAGGTTGTTATATTGTTTCTTCATTCTGAAGAAGTTCGTAATTGGTAAAAGAATGAAAGTGCTTAATATGGTTTCTCAAAAATGTTTTCTTGGATGTGTCTTTTGTGGCTGAGTTCCTTCTGTTTTTGAGTGCTGTTGGTTTAATTTTTATCATAAGCTGTGTAATTTTTAGTAATAATAATTGAAATTAATAAGTTAATTCTGTGTCAAATGTTTTTTTTTGTAGAGGGGGATTGAAGATTGCTAAACTTATAAGCTTAGGATGGAGTTAGCCACATTCTTGTTAATGCACATATAAAGGGGTAAATTTATTACCCCTCTTACTGTTAATTGTGATGATCTTGCCCTTCCCTCTTGTTTAAATTTTTCCAGGACCATCTGGACTACAGAGGCATATCTCATGCAGATTGTAAGGCAAAACATTTTTATGTCAGTACTGCTGAGCAATTTAAAGAATATTGTAGTGTGTGATGTTGATCTCAGGCCTGTTATGTGTATTGCTGTACTGTCTGTAATACTGGCAGCACTGTTAGTTTGTTAGCATATACTGCACAATAGCAGTGCAGGTATTAATTTATTCCTGTGTTTCTTGCTTTTTATCACAGGTGATTATGACAGTGGGAGTTTGGGCCTTGTGCCACCAGATGTCAGTGTATCATAAGACTCTGATGATGATGGGGGCCAAATGATGCACAGTTGGTGGGTACAGAGGCTGAATCTGACACTGAGGTTGACATACAGCCATTCCCTGCATTTCCACTGGACACAGCCAGTAGGCCTATGCCTGCCCAGTCCAGTGAGCCCACAGATATTGGGTAGGTGGAGGGTGAGGACATTGATCAGGGAAGTGTGGCTATTGTGGCTTCAGTGCCTGTTGAGTCTTGCCATAGCCAAAATTTGGCAAGGTGCTAGACAGGACAATTGATAGGGGTGCTTGGAGGGGGCCTGCTGTCCCTCCATCACCAGGTGAATGTCACTTCCTGTGCTACCCAATGTATGTTTAGGGCTATCATGGAGGCACAGGCATGTTCCCATAGATGTTGCAGGCAAATGCTCAGGGCTGTGGGTGTGGCACAGTCGGACATGCTTGACTGACTTCACCGTATTGCCAGTTCGGTGGATTGGATGAATGACACGTTGAAACAAGGGGTGTCTGTGATGGACTGAGGGATGGAACATCTGTGTGGAGGGGAATGGCATCCTTATACGCATATTTCAGCCACATCATTTACTGTCAGCCAATGTGGCCGTGCCTGATCATGCTCTCATAGTGGCAGTGGTTACACCGCTCCGTCAGTGAGTGTGCTGTCCACACCCAGATGTGGCAGGCCATGGGGTCATAGTCCTGGGCGTCCCCATGAAGGGAGCTCATCGAGCAGACATCAGTCATGTTCAGGTAGCAGCACTGTATCTGATCTTGGGTGTGGAGGTGCCAATGCAACTTTCCTGGCAGAACAGTTCTTGTGGTCAGAGATGACAAAGATGAACTCTCCCTCTACCATGCATGGCTCACACCTATTCAACAGACCAAGATGTAGAGCTAGCACAGAGCTTAGCTGTGTTCATGCAGATACTCACACACCAGTTTCACCTGGAGGACCGTTATGGAAACACACAACAGTTACTCATTTTTTCTCACTAGCCATTTGTTCTTTTATTCCAGTGTTTGCCTTCTTCTCCTTCTTACTCACTCACACATACTCACCAACCTTTTGTGTCAGCCTAGGCTTCCTGCCCCCCCTACACCCACACACACACACACACACACACACACACACACACACACACACACACACACACACACACACACACACACACACACACACAAAACACACAACACCCTGTGCAAGTGATGATAACTGTGTTTTCTATCTTTTGATTCAGGGATATAAAAACTGTAGTATATCTGTGTTTGTGTTGTTGAACTGCTCATTGTACCTTTGACTTATATTGGCCTTGGAAAGTTAGACAGTTGATAACATTAAAATATCACAGCTGCATAGTGAATGCTCTTGTCAGTGTTGTGAAGTCAGAAACTGTAATGTGTATCATTACTTTTTAACTTCTCTCTTTAATGATTTTCCAGGACAAATGTATGGTGCACATCATAAGTCATGACATCATATTCAGATCTTAGGATTGTATGACAGCATTGTAGTCAAACCTCTTGGTAATATAGTATATTGCTCTCTTTTGCATGTGCCTCAAGAGACTCATGCAGCAGTTGGAGAGAGCACAGGGCTTTCTCAGCAAGATAACACAGGGCCTACAAACCATGCCATGATATATGTGGATAGATTAAAAGCCATGTCACTGTAATCTCTCTTGTGTATGATGAAGTGACATTTGCCTGGCCTCCAGGCCAGTGTCTGACCATGCCCTGGTGGGATGACTGCATATCCAAATATCTGATATAGCTGATGACATCAGGAGTGTCTATTGAGAATCTGGTAATAACAATGTCCCACATGCTGTGGTAAAAGCTCTGTGTAATGTCAAGCAAGAGCACACACACACATACAGTTGACTGCAGTGAGAATAGAACCCCTACAGAAGTACACAGACTACAGAACACAGTTCTTAATGCACACACCACAACACAAGTCTGACTTTTGCAAGACTGCAGATGAACTTATAGTACATGACATCAGCAGGATATGTATGAGATAAGATGTTGGGAGGCCTGCATAGGTTTATAGCTTCATAGGTTCAAATGATGCTACTACCATAATGCCCTAGGTTCATAAGTTCATAGGCGGTTACTAGACTAATGGCCCTAGGGCCTTGTCAAGCCTAGCAAAACTGTAACATTGTTCCTTTATAGATCAAGATATGTGGTCCATATTTACGAATCCATGATCTGCACTGGTTGCCCCTAACTAAGAGTGACATAGGTGAAACCCCCAGGGTAATTTTACAATTTCCCATCCAGTTGTCCAAGTTACACTTAAATAGGGTTATTGATGAGCTCAGTTTCATGTGAATTGGGAGTTTGTTCCTAGCATTGACAATCTCTGGGAGACATATCTGTCTCTCCACCATATCCTGCTGATGTCACAGGCTAGGTTATGGTCCCTACAATGAGTGAGTCTTGTCCCATTTGATTTGTGGAGGTGTGACATTTCCATTAAGGCAGGGTAAAAGAGTGCTCTGTAGGCCAGGCACAAGTCACCTATCAGCAGTCTATATGATACAGGCTATAGTGACAGGGCTTTCAGTCTGTCCATGTAGGTCATTTGTTGAAGTCCTTGGATTTTCTTGGTGAGAAATCTCTTAGGTCTTTCTAGCTGCTGCAGGTGTCTGGTGAGGTACATGCAAAAGGGAGCATTGTACTGTATTATTGGTCAGATGAGGGATGAGTACAGTGGATTGATAACATCCTTAGTTTTGGATGCTATGTCCTTACTGATGAGGTGTGCAACATAAAAGGCCTTTGGTACCACTGTGGACACATGATGATCAAAGCTGATGTTGCTGTCAACCTGCATTCCCAAATTTCCAACCTTTGTGTTGGAACTTAGGGGGAGTATTATTAATAGAGTAATTTGCAGGTACCTCTATTTTGCTGAAAGGGATAACAGTGCATGTTTTTTGGGTTAGGTTTAAGTCTGTGTGTCTTTGGCAACAACCATTTATGTATGTAAGCCCATTTTGTAGTATGTTAACATTGTTTGGGGATTCAGTGATTGCACACAGTTTGTAGTCGTCAGCGAACTTTGTGAGCCACAGGCCATCTGTTATTGCCTGAATTTCTGAGAAATAGATTCCAAACAGTAGGAGGCCCAGCACAGACCCTTGTGGAACACCACTGGTAACAGTTCTGCTGGTAGAGGTGGAATCTCCAAGTGTGAATGTATTCATTCTGTTGGTGTGCCAGTTGGCTACCCATCAAATGATGTAATGATTAATCCCCAGCTGGGTGAGTTTCTCACAGATGCCTGAGTGGGAGGTTGTGTCTAAGCCCTTGGCCAGGTCAAGATAGGCAGTATGTACTTATTTACCTTCATCCAGGGCTTTACTGACAGTCTTGAAGAATTCCACTAGGTTTAGCAGGCATGGTCTGCCATTAACAAAGCCAAACTGGGTTGGCACAAGACTTTGAAGATCACCAATGTCCTTGTTGGTAAGGTCCAAAATGATTCTCTCCATGGCCTTACAGACAAGGCTAGCCAGGTTTATGGGTCTATAGTTGTCTGGGTCAGTTGAGGGACCCTCCTCTGTGCAAGGGGAGTAAGGTTGCTGTTTTCCACTCTGCTGGGACAAACCCAGTACTTAGATTGTTGTTGAAGAGAGTACTCAGTGGTTCCACTAACTCTTGCTTTACACCATTTAGTAAGCAAACTGGGGTGTTATCCAATCCTATAGAGGCTGTGTTTTTGGCATTGGAGAGTGCAGTTATGACCTGTTCTTTGGAGATAGTAGGTAGAAAACTGGTGACAGGTATGCTTTTGGGTATGATTTGCTGAAGACAGTGGTGTGAAATTTTTGCCAAACCTGTCTGCTAACAGGTTGGAGATGTCCTTAGGTTCAGTATGACTGGTACAGTCCACTATGAATTTGGTATAAAGCTGGGCCTTCCCTATCACATCACATATATAACTAAAGAATGCCTTATGATCACCATTAGCTATGGATGCTAATTTAGTTTTGTTCAAGCTGTGGCGGATGATCTTCTGCTGAGACTGTTCCCTCTAATTCCTGGACATCAGTTTCTTTCTCATGTTGTATAATCTATTCATGCTAGCTGTTCACCAGTGTGGCTTGTTTTTTGTGAACAAGTTTTGATCCGTTCTGGTATGGCTAAGTCTATACACTTGTACAGCTGTTTATACAGGGCATTTGTGTATACTTCCATATAGGAGTCCTTACTGGCAGTGGTGGCAGAATGTTTGAAACTATGTATGCCATCACTTAGGAGGCAATAGTTTGCTTTGGAGAAACTTTTCAACCTTTTCGATCCTGACAGGGGTCAGGTATGATCGTTGCATTGAACATGACTGATTTATAGTCAGACCTCACCAGGGAGGGTCTCACACTTGGGGTGGTGTAGTGATCTCCCATGTTGGTGAGTACTAGGTCAAGGATATTCCATCCCCTTGTGAGGTTGCAGACTAACTGTTCAGAGCATTTTTGTTTACAAAGTGCAGGAACCTTAGGGTGGGCATGTTTGAGCTCATATATTTATCCCATTCAATGGAAGGATCGTTAAAGTCACCCATTCCTAGGGTGTTTGGCTGTATTATGAGTGACTCAAGTAGGTCCAGGAAGGCACTGTGTGGTTTTCATGGTTCATGTTGGTAGACCTGTAGCTAACAGTGAAGTGGAGGGGGATCTTTCCTACAGTTAGTTGGACTTGGAGTAAATCTAGGAAGTTGTACTGCTTAACCAGTCTTGAGGTGTATTTGTCTTTCTTGAAGACGGATATACCTCCTCCTTTGTTTCTTTCACATTCGTTTTGTGGTCTGAATGTGTGGAAGGCATTATAGCTTTTCATGGCTAGAGTACTTTCTGTGGCCCTAAGCTATGTCTCTGTGACTGGACAAACATCAGTATTTTCCCAAATAAGTAGTGCCTCCATTCAGTGTAGTTTATGATTTACACTCCTAGCATTAAGCAGCATAACCCTGAGTTTGTCTTTTGAGGATATTTTTATATCAGGAAGTTTGTTCTTTTGACATTGTTTAAAAAAGCCACTATGGGGGAGGCAAGTACCTTGGCCAGTAACCAAAAGGCAAGAGGTGACAGATGAAGACCATCACTGGCAAACAGCATGGTCTGTCGACCATATCATCCCAGGCTGACAAATACTGGATCCCAGTGGACTGACACCAGTAGCTAAACCAATTGTTAAAGTTAATACTTATTTTGTTTGTATTGAGCCATCATCCTGGGTGAAGGTAGAATTCTGGTTAGGGATATGGACATAGCTATCTGGGACAGATAATCTGAGAGCTCAGTCATATCTCTCTTCATAGAGTCCAGTGAGGTATGTTTCAAGTCATTAACTTCAACATGGAGTACGACAGAGTTGTAACTGTTTGTTGTTGAGAGACTTAAGTGCATGCATGACTTTGCAGATCCTGGCATCTGACAGGCAGCTGACCATGACTTTCTCCTTGTACAGCCTGGTGAGGGGGACATCTGTGTGTCGCACTATGGATTCGCCTATGACCAAGACATTGGTTTTCAGGTGTTCTGCTTTAACTCATTTACTCTGGAGCAGTATAGAAAATGCTGTCTGCTTACTTCCACCATAGGAACAACAGTGCAGCCTGAGCTCATTTTCAGGTAATCCACTTGTAATGCCATATAGAAAAGAAATGTTCATAACTCTTTAACCTAAGAGCTAGACTAAAAATGTAAATGCGAAAGTTGTTCAGTAGACACTGATCATTCCAACAGTGTAAATGTAGATAGTGTGTATCTAAATCATTATTAAATATTTGCCAAGGAATGCTGATGTTATGCATATTTTTACCTTTTTGGTAAAACAAATCACAATATCTTTGTGAACATACCATGTAGACCCATACAATTTGTAATTAATTTATTTGTATGAATGTCAGCTTTAAAATGATACAGTTGTCATTACTATGTGATGCTCCTTTACTTAGATAGTCACAGAAATATGATTAATATTATAATGTGAAGTTGTTAAATCTCACCATTTATTCTCACTGATGGGTTTGGAGCCGATCCTCAGTTCCGACACGGCCGATAGCAAAGCTCAAGGTTTGCCAGTAGCTCAAGACCAAGCCCCTTATCCCACAATGCACTGCTGGAATTACCCCAGATCTAGTTTGCCGCAGCAAGAGAGATCTCGGTGATCCAGCTAGCTCTGACCATTTTTGAAAAAGAAAATAACAGCAAGTGTATTTAAAAAGTTCTCCTTTTTGTTTAAAAAAATAGTATGTATTAGTATTAGGTATTTTCAATATATAATCTATAATTTCAATGGTTATAAATAGTTTAAAAGTTAGTGCCTTGTTGGCTTCTTCGTTTGTGTGGGCCTTTAGCCCTATTTACTCTTATTAATCTTTATAATAGTCAGGCTTTTTTTCTGTGGGCCTCTTTAGCCTTATTTTTGTAATCTCTAGTTACATTGTTATAGTTAGTGCCCATATTGGGCTTAGTTGTTTGTGGATCCTTACAAGTGAAAGGACTTTACTGTTTTACCTTTTGCAGTTTACTCTTTGTTTTATTTAAATATGTCAGATGTGAAGGAGAAATCCCATCCTAAACCAGGATTTAAAAAATGCCCAGATTGTGGGCAGAAAATGTCCGTCACTGATGGACACATCCAATGTGTCTACTGTCTGGGGGCTAAACACCTCCAAGACACCTGCAGCATTTGCCACTCCTTTTCTTCAAGAGTCCTCTTGAAGAGAAGGAGGAAACTTATAGACAGGGGATTGCTACAGCAGTCTTTTTTCGAGGTCTTGAGTAGCCATGAGGGTAATAGTACGTCCTCCAAATCCTCAAAATCCAAATCTTCAGACAAAGTGACAAAAAAGGCAAAAATTTCAGAAGGAGGGTCATCAGTTCCACAGACATCAGAACCGAGTGTATCTTTGATTCGGAGCCAGCTCTCGGTATTGAGCCGGTCTCTGAAGTTCCTTCTTCCTCTCTGCTCCAGTCAGCACCTTCAGTGCATTCAGCTAAGTCCTCAGTCAACCTTTCAGATTTGGACATGGATCGGCTAGTGCAGAAGCTTTTACAGGCACCAGGACTTGCCAAATTGTTGTCTGCCCTAACCAGCTCGTTGGTGCCAAAGACCATGGAGCCAGATTTGTCTACTCCTCCTCCGAGCCGTAATGGACTCTCGGAGCCGAAGGAAACTGAACCCTTGGTTGTCGAATCCTTGGAGCAGATACCCGCACCAGTGTTATCGGTTCCATTTACTCAGATGTCCTCAGTGCCAACCGAAGACTCTAGGAGCCGACGCTTTCTCGTCGGGTCCGGGGAGGATAGTCGAACCGATTTGTCGGTGCCGACACTTCCTCTCGGGGCTTCGGCTCAGATGAGCTCGGCTCTTACCTCGGGCTCAGAGCCCAGGGTTTCGGTGCGGGAGGATCGGCCGGTACTCTCGGGTCTGTCCACTCCTTCTCGTTGGAGCCATGGTGCCTTCGATGCTATGAAGAGAGATGTGAAGTTGTTTGATCTCGCTGTTTGTTCTTATACACGGGTTCAGAGCCGATCCCTCGACTCCAAGTCGGCCACATTCCAAGCTCTGCATCTAAGAGAGGCTTGAGGCACAGTCCCTATCCCATGATCCCCTGCTGCTAACCCTCAGATCTAGTTTGCTGCTGCAACAGGTCTCGTCGAGTGAGAGCTCGGGCCAGTATCTTTCATATTTTTTTCATACCTATATATATATATATATATATATATATATATATATATATATATATATATATATATATCTTATTAAAATAGTTACAATTGTTGAGTTTTATTATTAGGATTACATAGTACTAGTATTAGTGTAGTGTTAGGTGTGTGTCTTGTTTTAAACTAGTGTTAGATTGTTGTGGGAGCGGCTGCTCCTAGGCCTTTGGCCATTTTTCCTTTTTTCTGTCAGGGCTCTGTCAGAATTTTTTACTGGTAATTCCTTTTCTTTTCACCAGTTAACTAAAAGTTATTATAGCGTGTGTTAGTGGTAGTTTTTGTATACTTTATACATGTAGTTGTATTTGCTATTTTGGATAAAAATGTCGGAAAAAGCCAAATCTGGCTTTAAACATTGCCAGTGTGGACAGAAAATGTCCATAACTGATAACCATGTTTCCTGCGTTTACTGTCTGGGCCCTCTCCATCTTCAGGAGGATTGCTCCATCTGCCCCTCGTTTAGTGGCAGAGTGATGATGGAGAGACGCAGGAAACTGGTAGAGAGAGGTCTCCTGAAGCCAGAGTTTCAGAGGCATTGGAAAAGGCGGACCAGTCATCGAAGTCTTCGAAGGGGTCGAAGTCTTCAAAGGTATCGGAGCCCAGGTCATCGACTCCAAGTACCTCTTCTAAGATTCGGTTGCTGGCTCCACAGACCTTGGAGCTGAGCAGTGAGATGCTGCCTTGAGTCGAGGTCCAGGTCTTGGAGCAAGTGTCAGAGGTAGTCCCTTCATCGATCCTTTGCTCGGTGACCTCTTCGGCCCCTTCGACCCGTTCCTCCAGACTGTCTGACACTGATGTGGATCGAGTGGTGCAGAAACTGATGGAGAACATGGCCTTATCCAAACTGATTGCGGTTTCGTCCCAGTTGGTTTCGAAGCTTGAGGCCCTTCCTGTCCCATCTCTTGATCCTCCTTCGAGACCCGTTGAGTCATCAGAGCCGGGAGTCGAGGATCTGATGATCATTGATCCCCTGGGGCCGAAGCCTTCTTTAGTGCTTTCGGCTCCACTGACTTCGACACCCTCGGTACCCATCGAGGGGTCTCGGAGCCGACAATCTCTCCTTGGTTCTGGGGGGGAGAGTCGAACCGAAGTTTCGGTTCCGACTCTTCCCCTCGGTGCCTCGGCGCAGATTAGTTCGGCTCCTTCCTCTGGATCGGAGCCCGTGTTTCTGGGCCCGTGGAGACTACCGTCTTCTTCGCTACCAGTGGAACCCTCGGCCCGGGGCTCTGGTGCCTTCGAAGCCATGAGGAAGGTCTTGTCTGGTAGGACTTTCACATCATCAGATTCTTCTTCTCCCTCCCCGAAAGGTCCATGTTCTGTCTCTGCACCACTGGTTCCCGCCAAGCGTAGAGACCCAAAGCCTCAGTCAACCCCAGAGGGTGAACCCTGCTCCTCGGAAGCTTCACCAGATGTCCCCTCTGATGTTGTCCCGAGGAAGAGGTTGAGCAAGAGGAGGCACATTGATTCCCCACAGGAATCGTTGACATCGGATACCGACTTGGATGAGTCAGAGGGGTCCCCACGGTCCTCCTCGGAGGATGTCTCATTCGCCGACATCCTTGAAGTTCTCAAACAGAGGGGTGACTGGCAGTCCCTTGCACTTACTGAGGATGAGTCGGTGTTACTTAAGGCTTTTGGGGCTCAACCCTCCACCTCCTGGGTAACTCTGCCCTTCGACGAGTTAATGGATTTAATAGCTTGAAGGGCATGGGAGTCCCCTGACACATTGGAACCAGTCCCTCGGAGGCCCAATAAGTACATCACTGCCCCCCAGGATAAGGCGTACCTCACCAAGGGAGTCCCAGTTGATGCTATGGTGGTGGCGGCGGCCACCAAGAAAGAAATGTCTGAGGCATCTTCCTCTGTTCATCCTCCTAACAAGGACTCCAGGATGATGGACAGGTACGGGATTTTTAGTTCAGCGACTTTTTCCATGCGATCGCTGAACTACCTCACTCATTTTACCCGTTATCAGATAGATCTCTTCAAAGAATTGAGAGATACTCTACAGGGTACCACAGATGCTGCTGTCTCAGACAAGGTGACAGCACAGCTCAATACCCTAAACTCTATCGTTAACTCATCCATGCGGCTCATTTCATATGCAGCCGAAGGATCGAGTAGGGCTGCAGCTTCAGCGATTGCTCTGAGGAGACAATCCTGGATGCGTCTATGCTCCTTTGCAGAAGCCTTTAAGTCTTCCTTTACTAATGCCTCTTTTGATGGCTCCTCCTTGTTTGGGCCCAAAGTGAAGGAGACGCTCACTAGGTGTGAGCAATAAGGAAAGACCCTGTCTGCCATAGGGGTCCGTTTTTCTGCCCCTTCTAAACCATACCCCAAAGGGCAAAGAGGTGGAAAAATGTGGTTCCAGAAGGCTCAGGGAGCTTTCCAATCCACACCTAGTGAAACCTCCTCCAGAGGCAGAGGAGGGGGAAGGAATGGAAGACGCCACCCAGGTGGCAGAGGGGATCCACAGAACCAAGGCGACAGGGATAGCATCTCTGGTAAGCCCTTCCAGCACTCCTGAGTGGAGGCCCAGCTGTCCTGCTCTGGAGGCAGTTGGGGGTTGCTTGGCTTTATACCCAGAGGCCTGGCTAAAACTCACTTCAGATTCCCGGATAAAAAGCATAATAACCAGAGGATGCAACATCGCTTTCTTAAACAATCCTCCCATCCAAAAAAGATTCCCAGATGTTCCACCCAATCTGAGGGATCAGGCAGCCATAGAAATACAAAGGCTGTTAGAAAAAAAGAGTCATCCAGCCAGTTCTGGCAAACCAAATAGGATCCGGAACTTACTCAAGGTTCTTTTTAGTTCCAAAGAAAACAGGGGACTGGAGTCCAATACTGGACCTCAGCAAACTCAATACCTTCATGAAGAAGGAAAAATTCCAGATGGTCATGCTACAATCGATCCTTCCATTTCTACAAACGAATGATTGGATGTGCTCTATAGATCTCAAGGATGCGTAGTACCACATAAAAATGGCCAGGCCATCCAGAGATCACCTGCGCTTCTGGCTGGGAGCCAGTCATTTTCAGTTTCGAGCTCTGCCCTTTGGCCTCACCTCAGCCCTCAGGGTGTTCATCAAGTGCATGGCAGTAGTGGCGTCCCACCTGAGACGACTAGGATTCTGGGTGTTTCCATACTTAGACGACTGGCTCCTAACCGCCACCACCAGGCATCACCTATTGCAAGCCAGGGACTATGCAACCAATCTCTGTTCCCATTTAGGCATAACTCTGAACTTCGAAAAATCTGCCTTATCGCCCTCACAGCATATATCTTTCGTAGGAGCGGAATTAGACTCTACCTTATCCCTGATAAGACTTCCCCAGTCAAGAGTCTCAGCCCTGAGAGAACAGATTTCTATTCTCCTAGAAAACAAGAGTCACAGCCGCACAGGTCTTGAAAGTTTTAGGCATGATGGCAGCAGCCCTTATCGCGGTCCCCCTAGGGAGAATGCACATGAGGATCCTCCAGTGGCTACTCTTCGCACAGTGGTCTTACCAACAGCTACCATTCTCACACAACATCCTACTCACGGAATCTTGCGAACGAGATCTTCAATGGTGGATGAACAGTCGTAAACTTACGATAGGCCGCCCGTTTGTTCTTCCTTCCCCCATAGCCACAGTGACCACGGACGCTTCCCTGATAGGGTGGGGGGGACTTTTTCAGGGGAGAACAGTTCAAGGCGAGTGGTCAGAAATGGAGTACAAACTGCACATCAATGTCCTAGAGTTAAGAGCAGTGTTCCTAGCGTTGCAACACTTTCACGACTACTTACCTCCGGGAACAGTTGCAATTCAGATAGACAACATGTCAGTGGTCTGGTACATAAACAAGCAAGGAGAAACCAGGTCTTACCCCTTATGCAGAGAGGCCCTGAGGATCTGGCAATGGGCTGTGTCCACCAGACGCTTTCTCATAGCAACGCACATCCCGGGGACATCCAACTTAATAGTGGACAGGTTGAGCAGAGCCATCCTGCTGCCTCACGAGTGGTCCCTCAAAAATCAAGTAGCGGAAAGGATTTTCCGCAGATGGGGCCAGCCTTGCTGCGACCTTTTTGCATCCCCCTTGAATGCCAAATGCAGAAGCTATTTCGACCTACTTCCCCCTCTGGGGGGCGCCCCCAGGGACGCACTTGTACACGATTGGCCCCCGGGTCTCCTATATGCCTTCCCTCCTGTTCCACTAATCCCAAAATTTCTACAGAAAGCCAAAGGTCTGGAAAGGACGATCATCTTGATAGCACCATTCTGGCCTCGACAAATCTGGTTCCCCTTCCTCCAAGCTCACCAAATAGAGGAACCTTGGACTCTGGACCCAGTGCCAGACCTGCTGACCCACTCCTCAGGAGTTCTTCACCCCTCTCTCTCGTCCCTCAAATTGAAGCATGGCTGCTCCGCTTCCCAGCTTAGCCAGGTCAGATCTTTTGTCTCCAGCAGTACAACATATTCTGATTTCTTCCCACAAATCCTCCACTAGAAAATTGTATAAGAGAAAGTAGAAACGTTTCGCGTGTTGGGCCTCCAAACAAGGTTTAGATCCCTTGGTTGCTCCTATTCACAAGATTCTAGAATTTCTATCTACTCTCTTTCACCAGGGAGCTTCAACATCCACCATAAGGGTACAGCTGGCTGCCATATCTAATTTTCATGTGGGTGAAGGAGGCGCTACAATTATGTCGCACAGACTTTGTAGGGCTTTCATGAAGGGAACTTATCATCTCCGACCACCTAATCGGAGCCCAGTTTTTCCTTGGAATTTAAACCTGATGCTATCCCAACTCATGCTATCGGCGTTTGAGCCAGCTTCATCCTGCCTGCTGAAATATCTTTCTTGGAAACCCTATTTCTCGTGGCAATAACTTCGTCCCGCAGAGTTTCAGAGCTACAGGCACTGTCAATGAGACCACCATATCTGATATTTCATCCAGACAGGGTCACCTTATGTACTAATCTGTCCTTTCTACCAAAAGTCTGCTCAGAATCGAATCTTAATCAGTCCATAGAACTTCCCACCTTTTTCAGGAACCATACCAATAAGATGGAATACATGCTTCACAAATTCGACGTACATAGACAACTGAGATTTTACCTGGACAGAACAAAAGAGTTCAGAAAATTGGACCAACTATTTGTGTCTCATGCAGATAGTAAGAAAGGACTTGCAGTTACAAAAATCACGCTATCCAAATGGCTTTCACACTGCATAAACTTTATTTATTTATCTTCAAATCAGCCTACTCCCCTCAAAGTTAAAGCTCATTCTACTAGGGCTGTCTCTACTTCTCTGGCACATGCGGCTCGTTTACCTGTAGATACCATTTGTGCTGCGGCTACCTGGGCCAAACTTCATATCTTTATTACTCATTACAAAGTGGACAGGGCCTCCCGGGACAGGGCTTCCTTTGGTTCCACTGTTCTCAGGAATGTTCTCCCTTGAGCCACCCGGGGTTTAGGGTGCTGGGGACACTACCCGTGTGTAAGAACAAATGGCGAGCTCAAACAACTTCACATAAAGAAGTTATATTCTTGCCATAATGTTCCATGTGAGTTGTTCATCTCGCCTTTGTTCTTACACTCCCACCCCCCTTCCCCCTCCGTGTTCTGGAGGAACAGGTACGACTCATGGCTGGTTGTCTTTCTCATGGTTCTCTGTGACTATCTGTGCATATGTATGCGTGCATAGTCAGTCAGGTATAACATATTTGCCTGTAGCTATCATTACCTTTTAGGTAGATACGTGTATAGGTAATTTTGGTGCGTATGCATATGTAGGCAGGTGTACTTTGTTGTCTGGTTTCTTTGCAAACTAGATCTGAGGGTTAGCAGCAGGGGATCATGGGATAGGGACTGTGCCTCGAGCTTCCCTTAGACGCAGAGCTTGAAATGTGGCCAACTCGGAGCCAAGGGATCGGTTCCGAACCCGTGTGTAAGAACAAAGGTGAGATGAACAACTCACATGGAACGTTATGGTATGAACATAACTTCTTTTTTTGTTTCCAAAGGCAACGTCAGCATCGGTTCAGCTTTCCCTCTCCCCTCAAGCTCTTGTGTCTGCTTCTTCATCTACCATTCCCTCTAAGCATAGAGACCCCGAGCCTCAAGTACCCCCACAGGGCATCCCCTACTCTTCTGAGACCTCCCCAGATCCCCCCACTGAGGAGGTGCCCAGGAAGAGAGTGTGCAAGAGGAGGCACTTAGACTCCCCACAGGAGACCTTGACATCTGACATGGACATAAATGAGTCAGAAGGGTCCCCTCGATCCCCCTCTGAGGATATCTCCTTTGCAGAGATACTAGAGATCCTTAGTCAGAGGGGCGATTGGCAGTCCAAGACCCCTACTGAGGGCGAGTCCATGTTCTTGAAGACTTTTGGGTCTCAATCTTCCACTTCTTGGGTGTCTCCACCTTACGATGAGCTTATGGAACTGATTTCTCGTAAGGGGTGGGAGTCACCGGAGGCCATGGAACCTGTTCCTCGTAAACCCAATAAAATTATGTCTGCCCCAGTGAACAAGCCATTTTTGACAAAGGGCGTGCCTGTTGATACCATGGTGGTAGCTGCAGCCACCAAAAAGGAAGTATCTGAGACAGCCACCTCTATCCATCCCCCTAACAGAGATTCTAGGGTCAAGGATAAATATGGGAACTCATGTTTAGTTCAGCGACTTTTTCTCTGCGATCACTGAACTACTTAACCCACTTAATGAGACTACAGAGAGATCTCCTGAAACAGCTAGGAGATACTCTCCAGGATACGGTAGCTGCAGGGGTGGCCGACAAAGTCAACGCCCAGCTCGCTACCCTAAACTCAGTGGTAAACTCTTCCATGCATCTCATATCCCATACAGCTGATGGTTCAAGTAGAGCCGCTAGTTCAGGCATTGCTCTTCGAAGACAAGCCTGGATGCATCTCTGTTCCTTTGCGGAACCCTTTAAGTCTTCCTTTATTAATACCCCATTTGATGGCTCATCACTGTTTGGGCCCAAAGTAAAGGAAACTTGAACTAGGTGTGAGCAGGAAGGCAAGACCTTATCTGCCGTTGGAGTGCGTTTTTCGACCCCTACTCGGCCCTATCCCAAGGGCCCTAGGGGAGGGAAAATGTGGTTCCGAAAAGCACAGGCAGCCTTTCAGGACACACATGGAGAAACCCCCTCTAGAGGCAGAGGAGGGGGTTATAACAGAAGACGGTCCGCAGCAACAGGGTGACAGGGGTAAGTTCTCTGGTCAGCTCTACCAGCGACCGTAAAAGGGGGCCCAACTGTTTGGCTCTGGAGGAGTCGGGGGTCGCTTGTCTTTGTACCCAGAAGCCTGGCTAAACATAACATCAGATACTTGGGTACAAAGCATCATTTCCAGAGGATATTTCATTCTGTTCTCTTCCCCTCCCATTCCCATAAAGAGAATCCCAGATGTTCCACCCAATCTCAGGGAACAAGCAATCATAGAGGTCCACAGATTGCTAAAAAAAAAGAGTCATCCAACCAGTCCCAGCAGACCAAGTTGGATTCGGAACTTACTCAAGATTCTTTTTGGTACCAAAGAAAACAGGGGACTGGAGACCTATCTTGGACCTCAGCAGACTCAACCAGTTCGTAAAGAAAGAGAAGTTCCAAATGGTTGCGCTTCAGTCCATTCTTCCCTTCTTAGGGAAAGGCGATTAGATGTGCTCCATAGATGTCAAGGATGCGTATTATCACATAAAGATGAATAGATGCTCCAGAAATCATCTGCACTTCCAGCTGGGAGCCAATCATTACCAGTTTCAAGCCCTGCCCTTTGGTCTCACCACAGCCCCCAGAGTGTTCACCAAATGCATGGCAGAGGTCACGGCTCACCTGAGATGTCTAGGATTCCAGGTGTTTCCATACCTAGACGATTGGCTCCTAACCGCTGCCACCAGGCATCAATAGACTCAGGCAACACAATACACTATGACTCTGCCATCAATTGGGCATTGCACTCAACTTCGAAAAGTCTGCCTTATCACCATCGCAGCATACCATTTTTATAGGAGCAGAATTAGATACCTCAACCACCACTCTATGTATCCCTGTCGAAAGAGTCTCTCTTCTCCACCAAAACATCAGCTTACTGGTGTCAAAGAACAAAGCTACAGCAGCAGAGGTATTGAAAGTACTAGGTTTGATGGCGGCAGCAATCCTGGGTATACCACTCGCAAGGATGCATATGCAAATTCTTCAATGGCTCCTCTTTGCTCAGTGGTCTTACCAGAAACTACCAATGCACCACATGATTCTCATCACGGATTCTTGCAGGAGAGACCTTCGGTGGTGGTTGACGTCTCTTCATGTCACAATCGGAAGACCCTTTATTCTCTCCCCCAGTAGCCACTGTGACCATGGACGCTTCCCTGATGGGGTGGGGGTGGGGGCATTTTCAGGGAAAGACTGCCCAAGGCACATGGACAGATCAAGAATCACATCTGCACATCAACTTTCTAGAGTTGAGAGTGGTACTTCTGGCATTGCAGTACTTTCTAGGAACTATTGCAATTCAGACGGGCAACATGTCAGTAGTCTGGTACTTGAACAAACAAGGCGGAACCAAATCTTACCCCCTTTGTCGAGAAGCCCTCAGGGTCTGGCAATGGGCTGTGTCATCCCAGCATTTTCTATTAGCAATGCACATCCCGGGGAAATCCAACGTGATAGCGGACAAGTAAAGCAGGGCGATATTGCTCCCTCACGAGTGGTCTCTCAAACAACAGGTTGCGGACCTTTTTGCCAGCCACATCAATTTAAAATGCAGAAGCTACCTTGCCCTAATACCACCTCCCGGTCATCCCCCGAGAGATGCACTTCTACACGATTGGCCCCTGGGTCTCCTTTATTCATTTCCACCCTTCCCATTAATACCCAGATTTTTACAGAAAGCAAAATTGCTGGGAAGGACTGTTATACTCATAGCCCCCTACTGGCCTTGGCAGATTTGGTTTCCGTTTCTCCACCATCACCTGTTGGAAGGTCCATGGATCCTGGACCCAGTTCCAGACCTTCTGACGCACCCGTCAGGGGACCTTCATCCTTCACTGCAGTCCCTGAAACTGACTGCTTGGCTAATCCACTTCCCCTAATTGCCAGGCTTCATTCAATTTCAGAAGATACAAGACAAATTCTCTTGTCTTCTCATAAGCCATCTACCAGGAAATTATATGGCAGTAAATGGAAAAGGTTCTCAATTTGGGCCAACACGCAGAACATTGACCCTTTCTGAGCTCCGCTATCTTCTATTTTAGAAATTTTGACAAAGATTTTTAAGGAAGGAGCAGCAGCTGCTACAGTTCGAGTTCAGTTAGCTGCCATCTCAAATTTTCATCTTGGTTTTGCTGGCTCAAATGTTATGGGCCATAAATTATCTAAGACTTTTCTTAAAGGCATTCTTCATATGAGACCTCCGATCAAAATTCCCTTTTCTCCCTGGAATTTAAACGTTATACTGTCTCAAATAATTCTTCCTCCTTTTGAGCCAGCATCTTCTTGTGATCTTAAATTTTTATCCTAGTAAACAATATTTCTTGTGGCCATTACTTCTGCCCGCAGAGTGTCAGAACTTCAAGCATTATCTATCAGGCCAGCTTACATGATTTTCCATGCTGATAGAGTATCTCTCAGAACAAACCCCTCATTTTTATCTAAAGTCTGTTCTGAATTAAATATCAATCAGGTCATTGAGCCGCCAGTCTTTTTTCCCAACCAGTCCAGCAAATTGGAATACATGCTGCACAAACTTGATGTTCACAGACTGCTCAGATTTTATCTTGACAGAACTAAGGATATTAGAAAATCGGATCAACTTTTTGTATCCTTCTCAGAAGCAAGAAAAGTCAATCCAGTGGCTAAAACAACCTTATCTAAATGGTTATCCGATTGCATATCCTTTGTTTATGAAAATGCGAGCATGCCATTAACACACAAACCTAAGACTCATTCTACCAGAGCCGTCTCTACGTCTTCTGCTTTTCAAGCTAAATTGCCCCTTGACAATATTTGCGCTGCAGCCACGTGGTCTAAGCCTCATACTTTTATCACGCATTACAAAGTGGATAAGGCTTCAAGGGACAGGTCTTCCTTTGGTTCTACGTTACTGAAGAACATACTCCCATGAGCCACCCAGGATTCAGGGTGCTAGGGACGCTACCCATCGGTGAGAATAAACGTCGAGATTTAACAACTTCACATATAGAAGTTATGTACTTACCATAACATTCCATGTGAGTTGTTTATCTCTCCTTTATTCTCACGTCCCTCCCTCCTTCCCCCTCCTGGTTGACTGTTGACTTAGAGGCTAGTACCATCCTGGTTATTCAATATTTCTTCTTCCCCTTTGCGAAGTGTTCTTGGTGGAAATACATAAAAGGGTATGTATATGTTTGTATATATATATATATATATATATATATATATACATATATACTGTTACTCACAGCAAACAAGATCTGAGGTAATTCCAGCAGTGCATTGTGGGATAAGCGGCTTGGTCTCGAGCTACTGGCAAACCTTGAGCTTTGCTATCAGCCATGTCGGAACCGAGGATCGGCTCCGAACCCATCAGTGAGAATAAAGACGAGATAAACAACTTACATGGAACGTTATGGTAAGTACATAACTTCTATTTTCTCATAATCTGTTAATTAAATAAAGTATAATATCTCATCACCTGTAACAGACCGAGACTACATATCAGTGTACAAATTGTGTAGGTCAATGTCAACTTCAAAACAATACATCATGTGTTGTCACCATGCTCACTTCAAAGATATTGACGTAATAATGAGTAATATCCTAATTTCCATAATGTGACAAATAAGCCAAGTATTTGATTTCTGTCCTTGTCATACATGGGCAGGAATTTGCAGAAATTTATGTTTGTTCTGTTGTGAATATTACACTTCACCCCTGACCTTGCCTTACTTCTTTGCACATATATTCACAGAAATATGGCAAATATATTAATTTTCATAACCCTACAAGCAAACAAACTGGGATATCTGTCCATGTGTGATACTCACAATTCATATTATTACATGTGGTTTTACATTTTGTTAGTGGCTTCTAAAGGATACCTCACTCATCACCTTGCCATTTTTCCTAACAGAGTTATTTACCAAAATATGAACAAATGTAATACTTTTCATAACCTAAGTCCTAAACAAGCTGTGATATCTGTACATGTGTACAGCATACATACACAGTTCTTTTACCATGTTGTAAATACTAACACTGTCTTCAAAATGAGGGATTACTTAGCACATTGACATGTTCCTTATCAAAGTTATTTACCAAAATATGAAAAAAATTATAATTTTCAATAACCCAAGTCCTAAACAAACTGTGATATCTATACATGTGTACAACATACAGACACAGTTATTTTACTATCTTGCAAGTACTAATATTGTCTTCAAAATGAGTTACTACTTAGCATGTTGACATATTCCCTAGCAAAGTTACAATTACAGTTCTTTTACCATGTTGTAAGTAGTGAAAAAGTTTTTCATAAAGTTAGAGTTTTACTTACCATAGTGCTTCTACTTGCTCATGGTTGCTTTTCATCTTTTGTCACTAGGTGCATGTTTCCATTATGTCATACATTGCTGCCATCACACCATTGTGCATATCAGTCAAGAGCAAGTAAATGCCATCTTTATTTAGGTGAACTCTGTCACTTCTGAAAAGGTAAACATCTTCTGCAGTGATGTTGTTATGGCGGATTGTTGATCCGCCGACCCTGTGCATCAAGCCATGCATGCACCTATTCTGTAATCACCTGGCCTTGTGCTCTGCCCATTGGCTGTTTGCATTTCTCCAGTTCTGGCAAGGAATTATGCCAGACCACACAAAATGGCAATGTTGCCACCATGACTGCATCTGTTCAAAAATTGTCTTGATTTCAAACAGCAGCTCTCCAAGTGGATGAGTGATGATATCATTTCCTCTAGTATTCAACACAAAAATACTCCATGAATGGATACTGACAAGGGGCTACAGAAAGGGCACATGTAAAAAAGAAAAAGCAGGGTAAGGACTGCCACTCCTCTAATGAACCCAGGATAGGCATGGTGCTTCAGTGGCACTTGAGGGCATCGGAAGTGTCCCATACCTGTGCTGGCCACCCACTCAGACTGCTGATACCTGCACTGCCTTATGACTTCCTTCAGTGTTAGAACTCTGCCTTATCTCTGCCTTTTCCCTTTCCATGTGTCCTTTCAGCAATGGACGTAAGGAATCAAAGGGGGGGGGGACTAATCCAATATATCTTGACCTGACCTAAATACATTTGTTGTACCAGATGGGAGGGAGAGTGACAGGAGACCTACACAAAGAGCACATGAAAAAAGAAAAAGACTTACCTAGACTTTTTCTTTTTTCATGTATCCTTTCAGAAAGGGACATAAGACATTGCAATGGCACCCTTGAAACCATGCATATCCAGGATAGCAGCACAATGGGACTGAGCCAAAGAGTCTCCAAGTTCCCCACTGCCATCCAGGATGATCCTTAGGTTCATGGTGTTGAGGACAGAGTCAGGTGTCCAGAACCCCCATCCCCCAAATAATCAGCAATTGAAAGGTCACTGCAATACCAGCACTCCTTCTATATGGCATGGGAGTAGATTCCACAGCCTTCTGCACCAAAGGCAATTATGCTGTTAACACTGCTTTCAGATTTTGTGCATGTACTTCCTGTGGTTGTGTGGATTTCCTCCGGGTGCTCCGGTTTCATCCCACATCCCCAAAGACATGCTGCAAGTGGATTGGACATGCTAATATTGGCCCTAGGCATGAGAGCATGCATGTGTGTGCCTTCCGTGGAAGGTTGGGCACTGGGCTGGCAACTCAACACCGTAAAACTCCACTGCCAGTCATGAGCGGACAAGGTGATCCCCTGTGGCGACCCCTAACCGGGAAAAGCTGAGAGAGAGAGAGAGAGAGAGTGACTGCCATTTGCTAAACAAGACAATTAGTTGCACATTGAAAACAGACTTAGCATGATCAAGAGTAAACTTCTGTTTCTTTGAAAAGCACAATTCCATGAAAATGTACTGAAACTCATAATCCTTTGAAATGTACTGAACCTCATAATTCCTTGAAAAAGGACTAAAAATCAAACTGAAAAAAGACTTAGAAAGTTGCCAGAATAACAGGATTTGTCTTAGAATGCATTTTCTGAAGGTGAAGTCTGAAACTCATATGTCAGCCTCTGGGAATTGCAAGAAAACCATAAATTGTATGAGGAATAGGTAAAAAATAAGAGGGAAAAGTCTGGACAATTGAGAGGTATGCATACCTCTCAATCTCTTAATGTAAGAAATCTGGACAAAGCCAAACATAATGAAGATACAAGGCCCAAAAATAAGGATAGATTTTTAAATATTGCTATTTTTAACTTAGAAAGTTGCTAGAATAACAGGATTTGTGTTAGCATGCATTTTCTGAAGGATATGAAGCCTGAAACTCATATGCCATTATTTAGTGACTTCAGTCCTCTGTGAATTGCTAGAAAATGGCAAAATCTGAAGTAGGATATTCATTTGTCTGCAACCTGTGGGTTATGGATCCGATATCGGATCCGAACCGGCATGGTTTTCCAGCTATGGATCCAAGCTCTCAGCTCCTCCCCTCACCCATAATGCCCTGCTCTACCCTCATGACCTCAGATCTCGCTTGCCACAAGATGGTGACTGGATTGGTATCTATAGTTCTCAGCTAAGTGCTAGTTTTCTAACTGTTAATTCAGAGTTTTTGAAGTTTTTTGTGCATATTTGTGTGAAAGTTTAGGTATTCCTCTTTGTAGTTTACTTTAGAGTTAAATTAAGTATTTTTTTCCCTCCCTTGCTGTTGGCGAGTGTGTGTGTTGGGCCTGTGTGTGTATTTGTTTTAGTTACTTTAGTTAGTAGCTTTATAGATTGGGATGGCTGATCAGCCCAAATCTATATTTTCTAAATGCTCCTAGTGTGGCCATAAGCTCTCCCCGGCTGATGGCCACACTTTCGGTGTTAGGTGCCTGGGGGTTAAACACCTCACATCTGGATGCTCCATTTGTGCAGGGTTCAACCCCAGGGCACTGAAGGAGCGGAGGTCCAAGCTTGTCTTGGCGGGCCTTTACCGGACTCGGCTCCGACCTCCGCCTCCTCGGGAGTAACCGTGGCTTCGGTTCTTCCCTCCGTAGCACCCCCTCCTGCTCCTGGGACTCAACCTCCCGCTTCTGGAGAGGAGAGGGATGCTAGAAAAAAGGACCGGAGGGAGAAGCACCACAAGCGGCGGGCCGAGACCTCTGTTTCGGCCCCGCCAGCCAAGCTGGCTTCTCCCTGGCTCGTCGGCTCGGTCTCCTCCTTCTCGGCTCCGGTCCCCAGTGTGCTTTTCACCGGTCCTGAGGAGGAGGAGACCCGATCTCCGAGGCTATCGAGGAGGCACTCCAGGCCTACCTCGGTAGCCTCATCGAGATCTACATATAGCCTTTCGATGCTGATCTGGACCGGATGATGAGAAGATTCATCCAGGCCCAGATGCAGATGGGAGTGCTCTTGCCTCCTCTGGGGGAGCTCAACACCCTTTCAAACCTATTGCTCCTTCTCTGACCCGCTATCCGGTTCGAGCAGCTGGAGCCGAGCAGCTTCGAGCCGGGGTGGGTCGGCCGATAGTACTTGGTACTGGATCCGACCCTGCCCTCGAAAGTGCCGGATCCGACCTCTCGGAGCCTGGATCCGAGCCTCGATCCGGGGATCAGTGCTCCTTCGTGCCGCCTGTGTCGGAGCGCACTGTCCCTTCGGATCCGAGCGCTTGGCCGCCGGCTCCGATCCACTCTTCGATCCGAGGGGAGCCGATTGTCGGATCCTTTGGTCGAGGTCGGCTCCTTCGGCGCTTGATGTAGTGGAGAGGGCTCTGTTGAGGGTCTCCGGACCCCGGCACTTGTTCGCTCCGTCCCGCTCCCTCTGCACTGGGCCAGGCTTCCACCATCCGGCCCCTGGGACAGCCCGCTTGTGCCCCAAGTTGCTCCAATGGAACAAGTTGCTGCTTGAGGACTCCTCTGACAGCCCCCAGAGGATGTCCCTCGCAGCATACGTGCAAAAGGAGGCACATTGACTCCCAGTCTCTCACAGAAGACACGGACTTGGAGGAAGGGGAAGGCTCCCACGGTCACCCCGAGGATGTCTCATTTGGAGACATCATGGAAATGTCCGTATAAGGGTGTGGTCTGCCCCCAAGTCTTCCTCGACGAGTCCGTGTTCTTGGAGGAATTTGAAGCGGGCCCGTCTACCTCTTGGGTGTCCTCCTGCCGACCCCTGGTGGACCTTATTACCACCAGCGTGGAAGGAACCGGACACCGTGGAGCCAATTCCTAAGAGGCCAGATAGGATCCTTAGCCCACCGTCCGACCGTGCCCATTGGAGTAAGGGGCCTCCGGTAGATGCCATGTTGACGGCGGCCACCAAGAGGGAACTGGCTCAGGAGAGTCCCTCAGTCCACCCCCGAGCAAGGAGTCTCGATGATGGACCGCTTGGGGAAGCGGATGTTTAGTTCAGCGACCTTCTCGGTAAGGGCTGAACTACTTGGCACATGTCATTAGGATGCAGCGAGATCTTATTAAAGAATACGCTGCATCTCCCCAGAGTCCATTTCGGAGGAGGACAGGGTTCTGCACTCCACCCGTATGGCCACTCTTAGGTCAGTAACTAATACCTCTATGCTACTCTCCCATGCAACGGAAGGCGCTAGAGCTGCGGGACAGGACTAGTCACTAGACGCCAGGCCTGGCTCCGTCACTGCTTTTCTGAGCCCTTCAAAGCGTCATTTGCGCCCCTTTGATGGTTCTGCTCTTTTGGCAAAACCGCTCACGACGCTGACCCAGAGCGAGAAGGACGGAAGACGCTGTCTGCCGTCGAATCCGCTTCTCTGCACCCCAGAGGCCCTACTCTAGGAACCAAAAGGGTCAGAAGAAGATGTGGTTCCGGAAGTCGCAGCAGTCCCAGCCTGCTCCGGACAACCAGTCCTTCCGTGGCAGAGGAGGACAGGGAGGACGCCGCCCTAGAGGCAGAGGGGCTCCCAGAAACTTCGGGTCCAGGGAACCTTTCTCTGAACGGCCCACGCAGCAACCCTGAGGGGTTGCCCAACTGCTCCACTCTGGAGGCAGTCGGGGGACGTTTTTCAGGGCACCTAGCGGCATGGGAGTCCATAACATCGGACCGCTGGGTTCTCCAAATCATATCCAGAGGATATCGCATCCCTTTCTTTCACTTTCCAAAGTTGAAGTCCCTCCCAGACGTTCCACCCGGTCAACGGGAGGCCGCTTTGGCAGAAATTGGCCATCTGCTAAAGAAAAGAGCCATCCAGCCCGTCCCCAGACCAGATCGGATCAGGTTCTACTCCAGATTCTTTTTAGTGCCAAAAAAGACGGGGGAACTAAGACCAATCCTAGACCTCTCTCTCTTGAATCTGGCAGTCCCCAAAGAAAAATTCCGAATGGTCACTCTGCAATCTATTCTCCCCCTTCTGGGAGAAAATCACTGGATGTGCTCGATAGACCTCAAGGACGTGCTACCACATCCTGATGGACAGGCTCCAGGAGGTTTCTCCGCCTCGGCTGGGAGCCAGTCACTACCAGTTCGGGTCCTTCCCTTTGGTCTCACCCACAGCCCCCAGGGTGTTCACCAAAGTATTAGCAGTGGTAGCGGCCCACCTGAGGCTTCAGGGAGTGCAGGTGTTTCCTACCTGGACGACTGGCTTCACCGCCCAACAAGGCATCTACTTTTATTGGCGCGAGACTCCTTTCTCCATCTTGCTCCTTTTCTGGGCATCACAATAAATACAAAGAAATCCAACCTGCCACACAGCTCTTAGATTTTATAGGGGCCAGGCTAGACACAAGGAGTTTACGAGCCTTCCTCACTGCGGACAGAGTTCAAAATCTGCAGCTCCAGGTGCGGGCCATTCTCCACTCAAGTTCCGTTCCAGCGGAGTTGGTCCTGAGGGCTCTAGGGTCCATGGCATCTGCTATAGCACTTCTTCCTCTTGCCAGGCTCAATATGCGATTCTACAGTGGACGCTCTTAGTACAGTGGTCATACCTTGCTCTCCCCATGCATCATCCCATAGCGATCAGCAAGGCTTGCAAGCGGTCCCTCTTGTGGTGGCTTCACTCCCCGGATCTCCACAGGGGCCGCCTTTTGTGCTTCTCCCCTCTCGCCACGGTGACCACGGACGCCTCCGCCTCGGTGGGGGATCGGCCTACGCTTCAAGTCGGAATCAGGCCTTACTGCATAGATGAAAAAGAGATGTTATAATAATACGGATTTGATGACTATAACAGATGATATATCCAATCTAAGGGATACTAGAGCTAAACCCTATTTTTCCATCAATACAGTAGGTCCATACATGAACAGTACAGTCGATGAAAGAATGACTGAAGATCGATTCAAGCCCACACAACAAGCATTGTTTCCAGTATACTACACAAAGGACATAGGCCCCATCAAAGATATCTTTAATAGACATTGGCATGTCCTCTCAGTTGACCCAAAAATTAAGGAGATCACAGGTGACAGACCTAAATTTATTTATAAGAATAAAAAGAATTTAAAGAGTCTACTGTGCTATCCCAAGACACTGGGGAATGATCACTGCATAGAACATTGTCATACTAGACCTTGCAACATGTGCAATTTCTGTTCCTTTATATCCACGGACAACACATTCACACATCCCCTGGGGTTAGGTGACTTCAAGATCAGGGCTGAAGGGAATTGCATGACCAGGAATGTGGTGTACTTGGCATCCTGTGTTTCATGTCATGCATTTTACATAGGTAAAACGAATCGCTGCTTGAGAGACAGGATTCGTGAACACATTTACCACATCAGGAAAGGGAATCTGCACAATGCACTAGCTAAACATGTACATGACACAGGCAGTGATCATTCTTTCAATTTCAGGATTTTAGAACAAATATATACTTCCATTAGGAGGGGAGATGTGGATAATTATACACAATCCAGGGAAACACAATGGATTATTAAATTTAGGTCTGACATGCCACCAGGACTCAATGGCATAGTCCCTTTGAGACCATTACTGAAACAGAGAAGTCTGAGACATAGTAAATGATTGTCTTTGGTTAACATACATTTTTTTTTTTTTTTTTTTTTATCTGCATATATATATATATATATGTTTTTTATTTGTATTAACATGCAGATATATTCAGTTAGGTCTGAATCTTAATGAATTGTAATATTTATATATACTGTTCACTGCATGTTTATATATTCATAGTGAATGTATACATGTATATATTATTTTTTATATTTTACATATATATTTTTTATATTCATATGCATCATACTGAGATATATATGTCCTTCAGGAAATGGTCTATTACTATTAACAAAGTTTTAATGTGTGATTTTGTGATTTTTCGATGTATTAATTGGAAGAAAGTATATTAGACTTTTTTTATCTTCTAATTTTCGCGCCTTTTTTGCTATATAAATCTGTTTTTATGAGCATTTTGTTGTATGAGGTCTGAAGAAGCTAACCAGCGAAAGCGCTAACCTGTTCAACAATTACAATAAACCTATTCAGTTTTTACTTGACTGTCTTGGATTATATTGCATTTTCACAAAGATCGTATTTCTTTGGATGGGACTTTGGTACATACACCTCTTCATTGCTTTGCTCCTTTGTATTTTATTCATTTGCCATCTTTATTTAGGTGAACTCTATCACTTCTGAAAAGGTAAACATCTTCTGCAGTGATGCTGTTATGGCGGATTGTTGATCCGCCGACCCTGTGCATCAAGCCATGCATGCACCTATTCTGTAATCACCTGGCCTTGTGCTTTGCCCATTGGCTGTTTGCATTTCTCCAGTTCTGGCAAGGAATTATGCTAGACCACACAAAATGACAATGTTGCTACCATGACTGCATCTGTTCAAAAATTGTCTTGATTTCAAACAGCAGCTCTCCAAGTGGATGAGTGATGATATCATTTCCTCTAGTATGCAACACAAAAATACTCCATGAATGGATACTGACAAGGGGCTACAGAAAGGGCACATGTAAAAAAGAAAAAGCAGGGTAAGGACTGCCACTCCTCTAATGAACCCAGGATAGGCATGGTGCTTCAGTGGCACTTGAGGGCATCTGAAGTGTCCCATACCTGTGCTGGCCACCCACTCAGACTGCTGATACCTGCACTGTCTTATAGACTTCCTTCAGTGTTAGACCTCTGCCTTATCTCTGCCTTTTCCCTTTCCATGTGTCCTTTCAGCAATGGACATAAGGAATCAAAGGGGGGGGGGGGGAGACTAATCCAATATCTCTTGACCTGACCTAAATACATTTGTTGTACCAGATGGGAGGGAGAGTGACAGAAGACCTACACAAAGAGCACATGAAAAAAGAAAAAGACTTACCTAGACTTTTTCTTTTTCCATGTGTCCTTTCAGAAAGGGACATAAGACATTGCAATGGCACCCTTGAAACCATGCATATCCAGGATAGCAGCACAATGGGACTGAGCCAAAGAGTCTCCAAGTTCCCCACTGCCATCCAGGATGATCCTTAGGTTCATGGTGTTGAGGACAGAGTCAGGTGTCCGGAACCTCTGTCCCCCAAATAATCAGCAATCGAAAGGCCACTGCAATACCAGCACTCCTTCTATATGGCATGGGAGTAGACTCCACAGCCTTCTGCACCAAAAGCAATTATGCTGCTAACACTGCTTTCAGATGTTGTGCATGTACTCCCTGTGGTCGTATGGGTTTACTCCGGGTGCTCCGGTTTCATCCCACATCCCCAAAGACATGCTGCAAGTGGATTGGACACGCTAATATTGGCCCTAGGCATGAGAGCATGCATGTGTGTGCCTTCCGTGGAAGGTTGGGCGATGGGCTGGCAACTCGAAACCGTAAAACTCTACTGCCAATCATGAGCGGACAAGGTGATCCCCTGTGGCGACCCCTAACCGGGACAAGCTGAGAGAGAGAGAGTGACTGCCATTTGCTAAACACGACAATTAGTTGCACATTGAAAACAGACTTAGCATGATCAAGAGTAAACTTCTGTTTCTTTGAAAAGCACAATTCCATGAAAATGCACTGAAACTCATAATCCTTTGAAATGTACTGAACCTCATAATTCCTTGAAAAAGGACTAAAAATCAAACTGAAAAAAAGGACTTAGAAAGTTGCTAGAATAACAGGATTTGTCTTAGAATGCATTTTCTGATGGTGAAGTCTGAAACTCATATGTCATCCTCCGGGAATTGCAAGAAAACCACAAATTGTATGAGGAATAGGTAAAAAATAAGAGGGAAAAGTCTGGACAATTGAGAGGTATGCATACCTCTCAATCTCTTAATGTAAGAAATATGGACAAAGCCAAACATAATGGAGATACAAGGCCCGAAAATAAGGATAGATTTTTAAATATTGCTATTTTTAACGTAGAAAGTTGCTAGAATAACAGGATTTGTGTTAGCATGCATTTTCTGAAGGATATGAAGCCTGAAACTCATATGCCATTATTTAGTGACTTCAATCCTCTGTGAATTGCTAGAAAATGGCAAATTTTATGAGGAATTGGCCAAAAATATGAGGCAGAAATCTGGTCACACCTACACCTACCTTATCTCTACTCTCAGAAAACAACACACACATGCATACCCCTACCACCTTCTGCACTTTCATACTCCTCTTTCCTCCCTTCGTCTAACAAAACCCATGCAATACCATCCACCAGCTGTCTCCGAGCCACATTAACTGCAGATGTAAAATATCTAGTCTATAGCCCCAAACCACCTGAGCCCTTCTCTTAGCACAGTCTGTCTTTTGTAAACCCTCCATCCCCATTTTCTATATATCTGTTGGTATTTTCTGGATGTCCTCCAACACCTTTTCTTGTAGAGTACTGTGAACAGACTTCCCTGCATGTATAAAATGTGAGCATAGTATAATTATGTACTGTATCACTTCTTCCCCAGTCTATGAATTTTTACCCACCCACCTACTGTAAAGTATATTCTACACCTTCTCTCCTTCTTCATTTTAGTCCTCTTCACCATACTATACACCTGCAACCTCAAGACTTTCCCACCCCACCTCTTGACAGAGTAACATTTGCTCCCTTTTCTTTCTGTAGTTGCAAAACATGCATTCACCCACACACTCAGACTGAAACATACACAGACACACACACACACACACACACACACACACACACACACACACACACACACACACACACACACACACACTTTTAATGCATTGTAAACAAATGGAGCTTTTCTTCCTAGGCCTTTGCTGAAAATGGGTATTACCCAGTCGGACTTTACCAGTAAACAAAGACAATAAATAAAATAAATAAATAAATCAAAATCAGACAGCAACAAAACGTGCAAAAAAAAAAAGAAAAAAGAATGACAGAAAGAAAGACTATAAAGAAAACTACCAGAAGAGAAGAAAAGAATATTGGAAGGTCCACGAATACAGTGGCAAGTGTAGAAAACTTCTAGGAACAACCTCATGTTGACTACGATTTCATACAGGAATGGCTAAGAATTGAACTGAAACCAAAAGATAAAAAGGCTAATAATGGCGGCCCATGTTAGCAGGCTAAGTACACATTAGTTTACAAAGTCCATTGAAAAAGTGAGAGAAACAGACAAATACAAATTCTGAAAACAGAACTGTTAACAGTTACACATGTCACTGCTGGGTGTAATACACTCATAGCTGTAAAGTGAAAGGCATAATAATGTGCCAAGACTGTTGCATTAGAGATTGTGTAAACACTACAATTTAGAAGTAGCCGAGAAGCACTGGAAACATAAGCCATAAAGCATTACAGTGATGAAGTTTATGTCATATGGGGTGACCCATTACCAACAATAAAGAAAACAAATGCAAAAACTATAGTAGTCCAAAAAAAATCACTGAAACTGCTGCACCAGCAATTATAGTGTCTTACATACGAGGCATAAAGTCTTAAAATATCAGGATTTACACACAGAACCTAGATCACTGTGGCAGAAAGATACACTTGCAGATCACTAAAGCCAATAACTCTGCTGGTGAAGCACTATTCTCTTGCACCATAGCCAAATTATGGAACGCCCTCCCACCCACAATTACCTCTGTACCATCATGCACCCACTTTAAAACTTTACTAAAAGCGCACCTAAAAACATGCTGGCTATGCCCTTGCAACTCCCACTCTAATATCACCCACCCCATCCAACCACTACCTTTCTTTCCACTCCACTAACTACCTTGATTATAGCAAGCTCAGATGCTCATAAGCCTAGTACTTGTTATACAGCAGGAACTTCTTTTTGAAACATTTGTTAATGTCTGTTATGTACTTCACAGATAAACATTCTAGTTGTCCACTGATGTACTATGTTCTTCATCTGTAAATATGTTGTAAGTAATTGCTGTTAAATTGTTAATTGCTATGTAATCCAATGTAACTACTGTCTGTTTATTTTAACTGTGGAGCTTTTCTCCCTGGGCCTCCGCTGAAAATGGACCTACATCCAGTCGGACACTCCCGGTCAACAAATGTAAATAAATAAATAAGTAAATACACAGACAGTTCCAGTAGTGCTGCTTAACTGTGCTACCAATACATGCAATCCCATATGAACTACAGAAGGCAGCAGTTCTGTTTCATATACAAATTCACTGACAGAGCCAGAAGTTTTTCCCAACAGTTTTGGTTGATCCATGCCAGAATTACTTCGCCAAAGGTGAATACTACCATCCTTTACTAAAACATCTCATTGAATGCTTGTTGCAGACATATAGCACACGAAAGCTGACAAATATGAATGTAGTTTGAATTTTGGTGATCTTTAAACCTTGTTAAAAAGCTTTCTTTTCAGGCTGGGTGGCAAAGGGCTGGAATCCATTAATACATTTAATGTCTTCTTGCAAAGACCATAACTGTCCAGCTGCCAAAACCTAAATTCACAACACTGTAAATTCAGCTTTGCTGTAATAAAATGCCATTACCTGGTGTAACTATTCTGTACCACAATGCTTATGCTGCTGCTGCTACTGTTGCTATTACTAAATGTCTATTAGGGAAAATGGCTAACTTTATCTGTACTGTGCAACTGCATTACTGTACCATGTTAAGTTACATCTTTGAAAACTGATATGAGTTATTCTCCTCCCTATACAATTCATGTAAAGGATGTTACTGCAGTCTGGTGCTCATCCAATATTTAGATAATTCTCATCCAATATTTAGATAATTAAATATAAAAGACGTACTTATTCCCACTGCATTATAAAAAAGAATGAAATATCTTCAATTATATCATGACCCCCCACTAATATCCCAAAATGTGCACGATGATTGGTCAGCGTGCACATTGTAAATCGACTTATACTAATGGAAAAAGGTCCGGTCGCCCGGACTTTTTCCATTAGTATGTCTTTTTTAAAACACTGTCTCGCTATGTTAAAGGAGTTTAACATAGCGAGACAGGTTTAAAAAAAGCAACGGAGATCTCCGTTGTTTTTCTTTAAAGCTGTCTCGCTATGTTAAACTCCTTTAACATAGCGAGACAGTGTGTAAAAAGCAACGGAGATCTTGCTTTCTCCATTGCTTTTTTTTAAAAACCTGTCTCACTATGTTAAATGGGTTTAACATAGCGAGACAGCTTTAAAATAAGCAACGGAGATCTCCGTTGCTTATTTTAAAGCTATCCCGCTATGTTAAACCCATTTAACATAGCAAAACAGTTTGTAAAAAACAACGGAGATCTTGCTTTCTCAGTTGCTTTTTTCAAAACTGTCTCGCTATGTTAAATGGGTTTAACATAGCGAGACAGCTTTAAAATAAGCAACGGAGATTCTCTGTTGTTTTTTTTAAAGCTGTCTTGCTATGTCAAACCCATTTAACATAGCGAAACAGTAAAAAGCAACAGAGATTTTGCTTTCTCCGTTGCTTTTGCCCACAGCTCTGATGTACTGCGTAGGCATATGCATGCGCAGTACATCAGAACTACCGCAGAATACCAGACAGCTGCGGAAGGGCAGCAAGGAGGCATTATACAATGCCATTATTTAAGAAAAGTAATGGGTAATGCTGGATTTACCCACGGTTGGCTTTGTTTGGCCATTCGTGCTTCGCCCTCGTGATCAAACCATGCCAACTGTGGGTAAATCCAGCATTACCCACACCCAGGTGTGGGTTATTGCTATAATAACTTGGCAATATCAAGTCACTAGTACAGAAACAAAAGCTGTGCCGAAATACTGGATAAACTGACAACCAAACCAGCCTACACATTCGTACAACACGACACAGTGTGTGAAGACTGTTATTCCTGGGTGATACACTGCAGCAAGGAGATGGAGACAGAAGTAGATTTTCAACAAGAGAGTGAACACAGCCTACTATGCAGAGCTGCACATTACTAAAATGAAGAGTAAAACATTGCACATGTAAACCATACAAGAGGGAACTCTAACCTTAGCTGTTTAGCAATTCTGCCGCAATCGGCAGTGTGCCTCACATGCCAACATTATAGGGGCAGTTAGTTCCAGCTGCAGAATTAGCCTGGTTTAACCCAGGAACTTTCCACACCCAGAATTTAGGAAGATCTGAACATAATCAAAACTAGAAACTCCACTATTGAAGCTATCTGCAGAAGGCAAAGTAGATATAAAATGTTATACGGAGTTAAAACAAAAAAAAATGTGCCAAACCTCCTGAACTGAATTGTCGCTGGCACTGCTGTGGAGCTTGAGTGATGAATCCTCTTGGCTGCAAGAAGCTTTGCTGAAAACACAATGGTTACTTGTCGTCTGGGAAGAGAAAAAGAATAATGCTTCTTCAGGACCCTATTTATTCACCCTGAACAAGGAATGGTTAAGGGTGGAGGCAGATATGTTATGCTATGGTTGCAGCAATCTGATTGGTTGCCACTGCTTGCATCACCACTGGGGCCAGTGAAAGAATGCAGGCTAAGCAATGGAGTTTTCTACTTAGTGGTTTTACAAGGTTATTTTTACCATTCCTTCTATTTTTTTGTATTTTGCTCTAATGCAGGTGAGGGGAGAATGCTAGTGTTTGTGTTTACTATTACTGGGGAAAGCAGAGAAAATCGGCTAGCTGTGAATGATTGCAACCATAGAAAGGGTGCACAGCAAGCTGATTTTCTACACAAAACCCTACCTAAACAATAGATATCTCTACTGTGAAAATAAAGTTGAGAAGGTAATTAAGACAATTCAAGTACCTTTTCAATTTAATTTTCAACAGTGCAGTTATATTCTGCTTGTGACATCAGTTGTGCTCCTAGACGACCTCAGATGTAACATACCGGGATAGCTACCTAATCAGGGAGCACTTGGATGTAACCTTAGATGTGACCTGTGGCAGTACTTGGGGTTATTGAGTTAAGGGCTTAATGGCTAACACACTGATAAATTTAGTTTTATGTGCAGTGGGTTCCGTTGGGACTGTTATGTTTGCAGAAGGTTTGCATTTGTGAGGTCTCGGCTCTTTTGATAAGCTTCTAATGACTACCTCTGCATATGTGGGGTTATGTGTTGTACATATGGTCTGTTGAGAAGGTGAAGTGTGTGTGTTGACAACCTGTTTGATATCTGGTTTGTTGTTACCTGAGAGAGAGAGAGAGAATTTATTCTAGATTCATTGTATAGTTGTATCTCTCACATATTGTACTTGTAATTTTTAAGAGTACGTGGTTGTCAGTATACAAGGCAATAGAAGCCTAGCTTTCTAAAAACACAAGTACCCTTATTAAGCATATGTAGATAGTCGCTGTTAGCAGAGCGATTTTATGAGCAGCAACAACTGGACCTGTCTCTGAGGGACATAGGAGCCAGCCCAAAGGTGATTTTACAATCATCTAACAAGAGGTGAAGGTTGTGCTTGAACATAGTCATTGAGGAGCACTGCTTCACATGCAGTTGGACCCTATAAGAGAGTAGTGTGTTTCTGGGGGATATATCTGTCTACTCTGCATGTTCAGTTTATGTCACAAGCTAGGTTAAGAACCCTGACCCAAGTTATTCCTGTCGCATTTGAATTGCAGGTGTCCAGCATTTCCAGTAGGGTAGGGTCTGAGACGTCTCTGTAGGTCAAACATAAGTCACCTTTCAGCAGCTTGCAGGAAGCAGAGTACAGTGACAGGTCTTGTAGTTTTTCCATGTATATGATGTTTGGAGGACCTGCATTTTCTCAGTCACAATCCTCTATTTTTTCTGCAATTGCTGCAGTTGTCTGGTGAGATGCAGCCAGAAGGGAGCTTTGTACGCAATTAGTGGTCTGATAAGGGGGGAGTACAAAAGAGCTGTGGCCTCCCTGGTCTTGGATGTGATGTCCATATGTATGATGCTCATAATGCAGAATGTGTGTCTCACCACTATGGGCACATAGTGATGAAAGTGTAGATTGCTATGAACATGTGTTAACAAGTCTCACAACACTATGTTTGAGCTGAGAGAGGTGCTATGTATATCATAACTAGCAGGGGTACTTCATTGCCAAAGGGAGTAATGAGGCATTGTTTGCTGTAAAGGTCAGTGTGTGAGTTTGGCGCCAATCATTTGTCTCTGTCAGCCTCTTCTGTAATATGTTACTATCACTGGGGGAATCTATACGAGTGTGTCCAATTAACAGTCATCTGCAAACATGGTAGACCACAGGCCATCTACCATTGGCTGCACTTCAGGGAAGTAGTTTCCACACAGTTGATGGTCCAGCACAGATCCTTGTGGTATTCCACTGGTGAGTGGGCTAGTGGTCAAGGTACGGTCCCAACTTTGAGAGTGTGTGTTCTATTGGTGAGCCAGTTGCCTATCCAGCTAATACTGTATGGCTTAATTCCCAGGTGGGACATTTTCACTATGACACATGAATGGGGAATATTGTCAAAGGCCTTGGATAAGTAAACATAGGCAGCATGTCCTGTTATCTGTCATCCAGGTCTTCAGGGTTAGTATCAAAGAAGTCCATGATGTTCAATAGTTAAGATATATCCTTGACAAACACAACATGGGTTGACTCAAGTGTGCTGAAGGTCAACTATGTCCCTGTGGATAAGGTCCATACTGATCCCTTCTCTAGCCTTGCAGATAAGGCTTGTTAGGCTTATGTGTCATTAGTTGCAGTTCTGCATGTTACCATATTGATGTGCATTGCATATGATATAACATTTAATATTACTTTCTATAGTGTAGTTGATATATGTGTGGACAAATTACTGAGACACCAGGGTTGCAGTGCTTGGGGGGGGGGGACAACAGATGGCTGTATTGTAAATATGTGACATACTGTGAGATAGAGCCTTCATTTTTTTATTTTTTCCTTTTGTAATATCACATCATACACAAGAAATGGACAATAAACAGCAGTAATACTTAATAATATGTAGTTTTCCATTGCTCAACAATTAGCAAAGTGTATACGCATGCAAGATACACCTGCTTGTGCACTGCATAGCAGAGTGCAAATGTGAGCCGCAGTGCTAAAGTCTGACAGTTACTACTGAGTCCATGAAACACACCTACTATTTAACTGACTCCGTGGCAGTAAGTGTTATTGCATTGATACTTTCCTTTTTGAGGTCAGATGATACTGGGTTTGAATCCTTCTCTGTCTTTCTGTTTTTTTTTTTCTTTTCCCATGTTTGCATGCTGCGCCACTCGGTGCAAACATGGGAAAAAGTGGAAAATGAATGTCAGGTTTGGCTGTGTTTAATCTGGTAATTGCGAAATGCAGTAGCATGCAAATTGGAACCCAGGAGCAGACAGGACCCAGACAGCCAAAAACAGAAACCAGATGCATTCAGTTAATACTATCGGGCATTGCACAACCTTGTTAAGTGACGCTGCATGACTGTTAGTGAGAACTTAAGAATGAATAGTAAGATAGGCAATATCATATAACTAATCCTGTGACAGCAGATGTAAGTGTACAGCTGGAGTACAGATGGTCCTGGGTTCTAGTACAGGGTGTGCAAGTTTTGTTTTACTGTTGTGACATTGCACTTTATAGCAATGAACTACAACATTAGTAAATGTTTTTTTAACCTTGTTGTGGCAACAGGTGTAAGTGTAGGACTGCCATACACATGGTCATGGGTTCAAATTCAGCATATTCAATACACTTTTACTGTTGTTCCACTTCTCATTATAGCTACTCTTACTTATAACACTTGACATAGTATAGCTGATATTAATTATATGTGTGCGGGCTGAGACACATATTGTGTCAGTTATTTCTTTCTTTATGTATTATCACATTTATTATCAAATATAGGACTGTGGGTATACTGTGTACTATGTTTCTGTAAGTATATTTCTTGCTCTCTAGACTGGCATGGCCTTCACATTTGACTTACACACTTACAGAAGTACCTGTGCATCAAATAACCCTGAAATTGCATTGCTTGCCACTTTTGCACACTGCTTACCATTGCGCACCCCAGAGCACCACGTTTGCATGATTCTAAGCAGTGTACAACATTGTCAAGCAGTATGCACAGTCTCAGTCCTCACACATATAATTAATATCAGCTACACTATGTCCAGCAAACGTGATAACTGGAACTGGTGGGAAACCATCAGTCTCCATTGCTCTTGATCCATGATAGGCATGGCAGGCAATCTTGGAGAGGGTATGAGATTTAGGGCTCAGAGATGGGATGTCCAGGAGTCCAAGATTTTTGTTGGACTCCTACTGAAACACCACAGTGCCAGGTTGCTGCAGGGGGACTATTCTGGGTCCCAGTATAAGTCATATGCTTGGGATAGTTTGCCCTGGGCTGTGACCAGTGTCACTGGTATCCCCTGCACTGGTGACCAATGCAGGTACCACTTTAGTGACCTACGTTGGAGGAAGAAGGGTACCCTCAATGCTTGAATTGAGGAATTTAGAACGGAAGACATCCCACAGATGTGTTAATATCAGCTACAGAGAGTACTTGTAAGGCTTAAAAGCTGAATATAGGCAAGACTAGTATTCATAATTGTATTCTGTTCTGTTCTGTTTTTTCCACAGCTGCCATGGAGAGGGAATGCAGTGTTAGGACCCATGCTACTAGACTGGTGAGGATGAGGGAGTATGCATCAAAAGAGTAGTGTTATTGTAGCATTAAAAGTTAAAGATAGTTTATTTGTATTTTATACAGTTGTATCAAATTGAGCATGCACATCTCAACTGTAAAACCAAGTATGCATGCATTACTCTGTAGCACAAACAAAGGTAGCTTGTTTGGTATTTTATACAGTTGTATCAGATTGAACATGCATATTCCAACTGTAAAAGCAAGTATGCATGCATTAGTCTGTAGTAGAAACCAAGAGTACAATATTAGACTTTAGTCAGAGGTGGTGGGTTCAAATAACACACTTCCCAACTATACAATAACTGTAAACTCTTCACTTATGTATAACTTAAAGATTTAAAGTAAAAGCTCTATGCCAGTGGCACACACAACTTGCTGTAAACTGTAATCTGGATAACTGGAACACACATATGTACAATATATGCACATGTAAAGGAGTACTTGCTGCAGTCTGTAGTATAGTGTGCATCTGTTAGGAGCTGCTAGTCTTAAAAGTAATAAGTTAACTGTTAGGGGGTGGTAGGCTTAAGAGTAAAGGTTAAGATAATAGAATTAAATTATTATATTAATGCATTGTATGTTACCTATGAAGGTACTAATCTTATCTCTTTTTTTCCTCACCCCAACCCCTATCTCTTTTTTTATTTTATTATGTGTCATCAAAATGTGTCCATGTCATCCATGTGTACTACATCACAAAATGCTCCACAGCACACCTGGGTAGTCCTGCCCCACAGGATCCACCTGCCCCTCACTCCACTGGCCCCAGCACCATTGTCCAGCATGTCTGTGAGCCGACCTGGGAGCACCATCTCTGCTGCCCTGCACTACCTGCCCCCTCAGGTAGTTCTGCCCTGGAGGATAGGCCACTGGTTCCCTCTGGGAGCAGTGGCAGGAGTGGTGAGTTTATCACCCACACTGAAGTGCCAGTAATGGTGCATAAGGTTGTGCACCACACTGCTGGTTTATGCCTGCACCAGATGGAAGGGCTGCCCTTCTTTTTTTATGTAGGACCAGTAAAAGGAGAAGGAGATGTCAAGTGCTTCAGCCTGTGGTGGAGTGAGGTGACAGTGATGACAGTCCTGTGGGTGAGGACTCAATTCTCACTGTCAGCTAGCTTGATGCCCATGGGCACTGGATGTCTCCACCCTCACCCCATCCATGGTGTCCACCAACCTCTTGTGTCCATCACCATCCCTTTGTCTTGTCATGTTTGTCTTGTCTGTCTGCAATTGTTTCCTCACCCACTGAACTTACTAGACTCAGTCATACTTATGTCCCTTCCCCAACATTCCTCCCTCTCTCCAAAAAAAATAAATAAATAAAATAAAATAAATAAATGAGTACCTGTCCCACAAACAAATTGTCCCACACATTGCTCTCCATTTTGCACACGTGTCTTCTTGACACACCTGATTCAGTCCAATTGGCTATACAACATGATTATGTTGTGGTCACCCCCCCCCCCTCTCTGGAGGTGACAGTCCAAATTCAGCTAATATTCTGCATATATTATCAGTTTTTACAGTTGAAGAAATGGATAGCTATGGTTTGTTCCTACCTCCCTCCTGCACATTCCTGCATTGCTTTCCATTTGTTCTTCCATCTGCTTCCTCCCCATTTCACCATTGGCCTATCATACCCAGTTCTCTTCTTTAATGCATAATTGTGCAATGATGCACATCACACACCAGTTGTAAAGCAAAAGTAGTTAAAAGTATTAGATACAGCTGTATTCAAACCCTGTACCATCTGGCCCCAAAAAGGTACAAATCACCGCATTAACACCTGCTGCTACAGAGTCAGTTAAGTAGCAGGTGTATTCCAGAAACTCACTACTAAATGTCAGACTTTAGCATCCCCATTTCACCACTATCCTATATTTCCCATTTCTTTTCTTTAATGCATTATTGCAAGATGGTCTGCATTGCACACCAAAATGCACCAATGGTAAAGCAAAAGTAGTTAAAAGTATTAGATAAAGCTGTATTCAAACCCAGTACCATCTGTTCCCAAAAAGGAATGTATCAATGAAATGTGATGTTGTCCTATCTCGCCTTCATTCTTCACTAGTTGGGTTCAGAACCAATCCTCGGTTCTGACTCGGCCTTATACAAAATACTCAAAGCCTTCCACTAGCTCATGGCTGAAACCCCTATCCCATCATGCTCTAGTAAGTTTCCTCAGATCTTGTTTTCCGCTAAACAGATTGGGTGCTTCCATACTGGCTCTGGCTAAGTAGGAAAACTTCTTTATTCATTATTAGAGTATTTTGTTCTTTGCTTGTTATAAACTTAGCAATTAGTATTTTATTACATTAGTCAGTTTAGAGTGTTCGTCTTTGTACTTTTTGCTTCTGGCCGTACTTTTACCACTAGGCCTTTGTTCCCTTCCTTATCCCAGCTTAAATTCTCTCCATTTAAGCCCATTTTAATTAGAGGACTTCCTTTTGTTATTTTCTGCTATATTTTATTAATATACAAGTTTGTTTTAAAAAGTTGAGAGTTTGTCAGTGAATTATTGCCTCATAGTTTTTTCCTGTTCTAACAAAGTGTCAGCTCATTTACGTTAGAGGGCTTCCATTGCCCATTTGAATTAGAGGACTACCTTTGTTTCTTCCCTTTCCCTTATCACTAGGCAGCTTTGTTTAAGTTACAGCACTGCCACCCCTTCCCCTTTTTCTGCTTTAATTGTTAAGGTTGTTTCTTCCTGTTGTTAAAAAAATAATATGTATATATATATATATATATATATATATATATATATATATATATATATGTGTGTGTGTGTGTGTGTGTATTATAGTGATAACAGTGTTTTTTTTGACTAGTTATACTGTTAAGTTTGTTTGTTGTTATTCTGGTCATTGTTGTGGTTGACTGTTGTATTCTGAATACGTCTAAGGATCACAAGAAAACTAAACCTTCTGGCTTCAGGAAGTGTAGAAAGTGTAGCCAGAAGCTGTCTATAACTGATGGTCACACGATTTGTGTATACTGCCTTGGAGCAGTGCATCGACAAGAATCCTGTTTCATTTGTCACGCCTTCACTTTGAGAGTACTGCTTGAGAGAAAAAACAAACTTATAGTGAGAGGTTTACTGAAGTCACCCTTCACTGAAGCACTGGAAGAAGGTCAGGGCACTTCAAAATTGGCCATGTCTCCATCCTCATAGTCTGAAAAATCTGGAAAGAGGTCATCTCCTTCTTCTGGGCAATTGGAGCCAGCAAACAAATTGACCAAAGTGGCATCTCTGGATCTGAAGACTGTTGGGCCTGGAAAATCTCTTTCATTGGCTCCTTCTGTGTTGGTGCCGATGGAGTTTGAATTACAGAGCCAGTCCCATTGAATTGGAGCTGGTTTATGCTATTTTAAAGTCTCCTCTACTGCAACCAGTCAGATCTTCTGCTCCCTCCTCTCGGTGGACATGGATCAGGTGGTGTGCAGTCTTTTAAGGACACCGGCACTGGCCAAACTGTTTTTGACTCCAACTCAGAGGGATTCAGAGCTGACCAAGACTTCCCCTTTGACATTAATTCTTCCTCCGAATCGAGCTGGGACCTCAGAGCCAGAAAGCCTATAACTGATTGTAGTGTAACCTTCGATGCCAAGATCTATCCTGGGATCTTCGGGCCCAACGTCTTCTCTGACATCCTCGGTTCTGTCTGAACTCAAGGAGTCTGGGAGGAGACGATGCTCTCTGGTCGGGTCCAGGGAGAAGATTCGGATTGGATGGTTGTCGGATCAGGGACTTGCCTCTCAAGGCTTCAGCGCTGGTGAGCTTGGCTTCTACATCAGCCTCAGAGCCAACCCTCTTGGTTCCGGGGATGCATTCTGGTTCTTCAGAGCCGGGGGTTTCCTCGAATCAGGGGTGGGGGGCTTTTGAGGTGATGAGGAGAGTGCTGTCTCCACAGACAGCTTGACTCTTGGGTCCTGACAGTCTTCCCCCTAAAGCACCGACGTCTGTCTCAGCACAACACCATCCACAGACACATGTAGACCCTAGGCCTCAGGATTTCCCATTGGGTGAGCCCTTCTCTTCCGAAACGTCTTCAGAATACTCTTCTGAGGAGGTGCCTCATAAGAGACTTTGCAAGAGGAAGTATTTAGACTCCCCAGGGGAGTCAGTCACTTCTGATACAGATCTTGATGAGTCAGAAGGATCCCCATCGTCGCCCTCTGAGGATGTCTCCTTTGCCAACATCCTAGAAATTCTTAAGCAGAGAGGCAGCTGGAAGTTCATCAACCCTTCTGAGGAGGAATCTGCATACCTGAAAGCCTTTGGGTCTCACCCTTCTGCCACTTGGTTGTCTCCATTCTTTCGACAAAGTCATGTAATTAGTTAGTCGAAAGGTGTGGGAGTCTCCAGATGCAGTGGAACCTGTTCCTTGGAGGCCAAACAAGTTTATTACTGTACCATCAGACAAAGATTTCCTTACCAAGGGTGTTCCAGTAGATGCTATGATGGTGGTGGCAGCCACCAAAAAGGAACTTTCAGAGACATCTTCATTTGTCCCTCCACCGAACAAGGAGTCTCGTACATTGGACAGATATGGAAAGTGCACATTCTCTTCGGTGACCTTTGCACTCAGATCACTGAGTTATCTGATGCACTTTACTAGGCTACAAAGAGAGCTCCTGAAGGAGCTAGGAGATACTCTCCAAGCAGTAGCTGCAGTGCTATCAGGCAAACTTTCCTCTCAGCTCTCCACCTTAAACTCTGCAGTTAACTCCTCCATGAGGCTCATTTCTTATGCAGCAGATGGAGTGAGTAGAGCAGCGGGTTCAGGAATTTCCCTAAGGAGACATTCCTGGATGCTCTTGTGTGACTTTGCAGAACCCTTTAAACCTTCCTTTGTTAATGCCCCCTTTGATGGCTCATCCTTGTTGACACTCCAACCAGATGTGAGCAAGAAGGAAAAATTCTCTGCCGTAGAAGTCTGTTTTTCTCTACCTTCTAGACCTTGCCCAAAAGGTCAAAAGGGAGGAAAAATGTGGTTCTGAAAATCCCAGAGAGCTTTTCAAGATACATGTGGTGATTCTTCCCCCAGGAGCAGAGGGGGAAGCAGTAATAGAGGATGCCATCCATGTGGCAGAGGGGGTCTGCAAAATCAGGGAGACAGGGAGTCATTCTGTGGTAAGCCCTTTCAGTGCTCCTCAAAGGAGGCCTATCTGGCCCCCTCTGGAGGCAGTCGGGGTTGCTTTCTTTGTACCCAGAAGCCTGGCTAGAGATAATAAAAGACAAATGGGTATAAAGTATCATATCCAGAAGCTACTCTATATCCTTTTCCTTCCCCGTCCCAAACATAAAAAACATCCCGGACGTTCCACCCAGTCAAAGGCACAAGGCAACTCTAGAAAGTTGCTAGACAAAAGAGTCATCCAAATAGTCCCCCAGACCAAAGAGGATCCAGAACTTACTAAAGGTTTTTTTTAGTGCTAAAGAAAACAAGGGACTGGAGACCCATACTGGATCTCAGCAGATTAAACAAATCGATAAAAAAAACAAAATTCTGGATGGTAACACTGCAGTCAATATTTCCTTTTCTGGGAAAAGACAATTGGATGTGCTGTGTAGACCTCCAGGATGTGTACTATCACATAAAAATGGACAAGCCATACAGAACTCATTTGTGCTTTCAGCTCGGAGCCAGTTACTACCAGTTTCGGGCTCTGCCCTTTGGTCTCACTACAGTCCCCAAAGTGTTCACCCCGTGTATATGTCAGTAGTCATGGCTCATTTGAGATGCATAGGATTCTGAGTGTTTCTGTATCTAGACGACTGGCTCCTAACCTCGACCACCAAGCATCTACTAGAAAAAGCAAGGAACACCACATTACATCTCTGCTGTTATCTAGGAATTACAATAAGTTACGAAAAATCTGCCTTGTTGCCATCTCAGCATATCATTCTTATAGGAGCAGATCTAGATACAACACAAATGAGGGCAAAACTTCCCCCAGAAAGAGTCCAAGCACTTTGACATCAGGTCTTAAACCCTCTTTCCAGGAGGAAAGTTCAGGTAAGAACAGTACTCAAAGTCTTGGGGACCATGGCAGCAGCAGTAAACTTAGTTCCATTAGCACGCCTGCACATGAGGATTTTACATTGGCTACTGTTCACTCTGTGGTCCCTACAACAACTTCCCATGTCCAACCAAATTTCAGTAATGGAATCTTGCAAAAGGGACGTTTACTGGTGGCTTCACTCCACTCAAGTGACATCAGGTCGACCCTTTGTTCTTCCACATCCAGTAGCCACAGTAACCACGGAAGCTTCCCAGATAGAGTGGGGGGGGGGGGCATTATCTAGGAAGAACAGTCCAAGGCACCTGGCAGGATCATGAGGCCCATTTGCACATACATCCTAGAGATGAGAGCAGTGCTTTTAGCATTGCAAGCATTTCAGGACTCTCTTCCGCTGGGAACTGTTGCAGTACAGACAGACAACATGTCAGTTGTTTGTTACATAAACAAACAAGGAGGAACCAGGTCCTACCCTCTATGTCGAGAGAACCTGAGAGTATGGCAGTGGGTGACCTCCTCCCAACACTTTCTGATATCAGCACACTTCCTGGGGAAATCCAGTGTGATAGCAGACAAACTCAGCAGAGCGATTCTGATGCCTCACGTGTGGTCCCTAAAACAGGAAGTAGCGGAGATGATTTTCTGCAAATGGGGCCAGCCTTGCTGCAATCTTTTTGTCTCATCCATAAATGCCAAATGCAGCATCTTTTTTGCCCTAATCCCCCCCCGGGGGAGTCACCAAGTGATGCACTTGTACACGATTGGCCCTCAGGTCTCCTATACAACTTCCCCCCATTTCCGTCGATACCCAAAGTTCTTCAGAAAGCAAGCTCATTGGGACGGCACATAATACTTATTGCTCCATACTGACATCATCAAATCTGGTTCCCTTTCCTTTGGCCTCATCTCCAGGAGGAGCTATGGGTACCCAGTTCCGGACCTTCTGACTCATGCGTCAAAGATGCTCCAACCCTCTCTTTAAACCCTCAGATTGATAGCTTGGCTGCTCCGATTCCAAACATAGCCAGGCTCCCTTATCTATCTTCATCTGTAAAACATATCTTGATCTCAACTCATAAGGCTTCAACGAGGAAATTATATATGAGCAAATGGAAAGGATTTTCTTCTTGGGCATTAAATAACCACATCAATCCCTTTTCTGCACCTATAACATCCATTCTTGAATTTTTGACAAAGCTATTCAATGAAGGCACAGCTGCAGCCACTATTTGGGCTCAGTTAGCACAGATATCTAATTTTCATATAAGTGAATGAGGCCCAAATCTGATGTCTCACAGATTATGCAAAGCTTTTCTGAAGGGCACCATTTTATTAAGACCACCCATTAAGATTCCTCCAGTGCCATGGGACCTAAACTATGTTTTAGCACATTTGATTTTCCCCTCCTTTGAACCTTCATCATCCTGTGATCTAAAGTTTTTGACTTGGAAAACAGTTTTCTTGATTGCCATCACTTCTGCTAGAACAGTTTCAGAACTGCATGCATTATCAGTAAAGCCCCCTTACATGATTTTCCACAAAGACAGAGTATCCCTTCGAACAAACCCATCTTTTCTACCAAAAGTATGCTCAGAGTCTAATTTGATTCAATCCATGGAACTACCAGTCTTTTTCCCCACCTATGGCAACAAGGCAGAATATACGCTACACCAACTAGATGTGCATAGGCAATTACGCTTCTACTTGCATAGGACAGAGGAATTTAGAAAGTCTGACCAATTATTTGTTTCATTCTCAGACTCTACGAAAGGTACTCCTGTATCAAAAGTCACACTTTCAAAATGACTGTCAGGTTGTATTACTTTTACATATAAATCTCACAACAGAGATCTGGGCTTTAAAGTCAAAGCTCATTCTACAAGAGCCATAGCAACCTCTTCGGCTTTTCGAGCTAGACTGCCAATTGACACTATTTGTGCTGCAGCTACATGGGCAATGCCGCATACCTTTATCACGTATTATGAAGTGGATTTGGCCTCCAGGAACAGGGCCTCCTTCGGGTCCACTGTTCTGAAGAATATTCTCCTGTGAGCCACCCAAGAAACATGGTTCCAGGGACACTGTCCCTACCAGTGAAAAATGAAGAGAGATAGGACAACATCACATAAAGAAGTTATGCACTCATCATAACGTTCCATCTGTGTTGTCCATCTTGCCTTCATTCTTACATCCCACTCTCCTGCCCCCAGCCTTGGGCTTCTGGAGGACCCAGTGGTTATAATTGGTAATTAATGTGCTCCAGCCTTCTTCAGTGCTCTATTATGTATTCTATAGATTTTATTTGGTACCTAATGTTATATCAGCAAACAAGATCTGAGGAGACTTACAAGAACATGATGGGATAGGGGTTTCAGCCACGAGCTAGGGGAAGACCTCGAGCTTTTGTATATGGCCGAGTTGGAATTGAGGATCGGTTCCAAGCCCAGCCAGTGAAGAATGAAGGTGGGATGGACAGCACACATGGAACATTATGGTGAGTACATAACTTCTTTTTAACACTTGCTGCCATGGAGCCAGTTAAGTAGCAGTTGTATTCCAGAGACTCAGTACTAACTGTCAGAGTTTAGCACTGCTGCCACTGGAAGAGTTACATGACATTCCCTTATGTACTAGTCATTCTTAAGTTCTCCCTTTTGCCCTTCACATAACACTGTGCAAACAAAATAAGCATAGCCATACCTTCCATTATTCTTCTGTTACCCGTGATAGCGTTAAGCACTGCATCTTGCAAACAATGGCCAAAAAATAATAAAATAACAATAAAAAGCTGACAGAGAAAACACAATTTGCACACAAATGAAGAGGAGGTTGGATGTTAATGAAACAGAACCTGTGAGTTGTGTGCTGCGTACTTGCAATTCCAACCTTGACAGACATACATGTAACATTTTGTAAGTCTAACCTGACACACCCACCTGATGTAAGCATTCACAGTTGCTGTCCATTAAACATAAATACTGAGGGAGTGTCTGTACTATGTTTACATCCCTACACATATTCAATTTTCTGGAATTCTGCAATTCTAATGAGTTCAGACCTCATTTGCATCTTCACTGTGCTGACAGCCCTGAATCTACACCAGAAGGCAACTGTGTAGCTAGGGAAACTGAAGGGCAGGCAGATTGTTTATGTGCTGAGCACAGAGGAGTACTGATTTTAAAATGATATGCCTGCATTTCGTCAGCTACACATTGCATATGCTGACATGTGACTATGAAGAATCTCTTTAATGGTTTTTATAATTATTTTGATTAGTACATACTTTTACACTTTTATCTGTCTGCATTACTTACAAGTGTACCTGTTCATTTTGGGGTGGGTGAGCAAAGTTGCATTTGTGTTATTGCACAAAAAAGGATTTATTTTGCTATTGTTCCTCTCTTTTTGTTGCATCCAGCCTACTGTCACATGTTAAGGTCAGTTCTGTACAAATTTCACACATTTTACTTTTTATTTTGTCTGTGTAAACTCCTTTCCATGGCTCTATTCCATAGGTTTTCAAATTCACAGGAAGCACCAGCACAGAGTGTACATGGTTGCTTTAGAGGTTGTTGAAGCTCCAATGTGTTGCCTTGGTTGATTAGCATGCAATTCAGCTGCTTATTCGGTAATTAGCATGCCATGGTATTTACCTTGTTTGTGCTGGGTTGCGAGCCGCTACATGGTGCTTACTGAATTTTAAAGTTCCGGCAATCTGAAAACACTGTGTAGGCTTTACTGAATCCCATAGCATGTCTCAGCAGTACAAATATCATATTTGCCACCAAGTACCATAGCTTTCAGTTCAAAAAAGTTATAGTTCAATTGTCTGGCATTAATTAATACATAATACAGTTTAGAAACACAGTACATTGCTCTTATGTCCCGCCTTATTATTTATATAAAAAGTTTGTATCTACTTGGTTAGGTTAGCTTAATATTAAACTATCTATTCCTGTGATGGCTGAGGTGCAGCTTAGCATAGCCAAACAAAGTTGATCTACAAATCATATATTCCCAAACTGCTACCTCAGATGTTTCATTGTTGAGCAAACCCTTATAATAATATTTGTGAATTATCTTGCCCACTTTAGTAATGTTGTAGTGAATCTTAGAGCAGGGAAGACACCACCAACAAAAAGTTGAAATTTATTTTCTTTGCTAAATTATATAATCTAACTGAGATCAATTTCAAAAGCTGCTTCACTACTTTTCCCAATGTCATTGGTGCCGCAGACAACAAACACGCCATATTTCTTTATATCTTTAAACAGATGATCTAATCCTACTCTGATATTTCTCATAGTGCTTCTCCCTTTACATGTAACTGTGATGTTCACTCTATGCAGCCTCAGAAGAATATTTTTGATGCCTCTTAATTAGGAGTCCCCAATTACTAGTAATTAACTTTATGTGCAATGACTGTCTATAAGAGTGCTGGCATACCAGTCTGGTTTATTTCCAGGATACCCTCACTGTATTGTTGGATATCACTATTTCTTATTTCTTTTGATCCACCTAAAACCTTTCTTCTCCTTTTCTTAACCATCTCCCACATTTCTTCTTCTGTCTCTTCCACATTCACATATCGTAAGCATCTTTTATTTCTAGTATTAATATCTTCTGTAGTCAGTTTATCAGTCATAGTAGTGTTAACATTTGTTTCACCATTGTTATTTCTGTCATGACCCTGATGTCTAACTTCTGTCATGCTAATGCTATTAACATCTGTGCCATTTGTATCACTGGTTTTATCACCACACTGAATTCCTACTTCTGTCATGTTATCAGTGTAAGCATTCTTTGATAAATTTGTTTGAACTTCTTTATTCTGTTATAATGACCACAGGAAAAATATGGCTATGGGTTTTTGTCCTAATGACCACAAGACAACTATTGGTATGGGTCTTTGTTCTAATGACCACAGAAAAAGGTGGGTATGGGTGTGGGTATCAATGGTTTGTGTGCTGTTGTCACTGTTTATGCTTAGGATTTTGCCAAACAAAGAAAGGCATTTAACACAAACTTAAGTATTCAGATTATATCCAGTGGATTCATCTCCATACATTCTACAGGACTAATACTGAATCAAGAATTCTCGTTCTCTTTCTACTAAGTCAGTACGACAGTATTTGCCCATTTCCTGCCTCACTAAAACAACTATAAGAACTGATATCTGTTTGTCTCCATTGTGGCATAGAACGCCCTTTTGAAATTTCATAGCACAAACCCAGTTTAAGTAACTCTAGTTTTCCTTAATGTCCTTATCTCACCAACCTCGCTAAAAATACAGCTGTTTACATGGGGTTTATGGAAGTACTTGGGCCCTATTATATCATTGAAAGAACAGTTCACTGAATGGCATTTTAAAAGGCATTTTGTTGAACATGCCGTTCGTCAAACTGTTCTTACTGAGATTGCATTATGGTAGGGATTGGGAAATTTGCCCTTTCCCCACTATAGTGTGATCTTAGAGTTGGTATATATAATTAACCGGGGGTGTGGGTGGTTTGATGAACAGCATTTCCGATGAAATGCCATTCATTGAAGTGATGGCTTGATGATATAATATAGACCCAGAAGTACTTAACTTCCCTGCAAGAACACACCCTCTTCCTCTTCCTTACAGCCAAGTGACCTCTTGTTTTTTTTTTTTTTTTTTTTTTTTTTAAGAAAATAAAGTAAAATAAATATTTTAATAGAATAAAAGTTACAGTCTGTGTAAAGGTAATCGGTTATTAAAGATCACTCAACCAGCTGTTCAGTCCAGTAGCTTTCTTATCTCCCATCAGTGCAGCCACTACCAACAGTATTAAGTGTTGAGATTCTCATCTTCAAAAAACCTTTACTGCTTACAAGGGGTTTAATTAAATACTCACCCTCCCTTCAAGAACACACCCTTTCCTCCTTACAGCCAAGTGAACTCTTGTTTGTTTTGTTAAGAAAAAAACAAGTATTTTAATAAAATAAAAATCACAACCTGTTTGAAAATAAGCAGTTACTGAAGACCACTCAGTCAGCTACTCAGTCCATCGTCTTTCTTATATCCCTTCGCTGCAGCTACTATCAGCTATATTCAATCTTAAGATTTCTCCTTTTAAGAGTGGTTCTGCATTAAATGCATGTATAGTGAACCTTGTGAAGAAAGTAAGGATCTGAAGTTTTTTGTCTGTTCCTGAACTGAAAGGTTTCAGATTTGACCTCGGAGGCCTTGTAGGCTTCATACCTTCACTTTCTTAAATTTTTCCCTTTTCATTTCTACTATGTATTTAGTAACCTTATTACCATCATTGGCATTTTTTCCTCCAGATTACAGAGTTTGTTGGGGATTACCATTGCTGGTATTTGTCTTTGTTTTCCCTTTTGTCTTCTTTTCTTTGTGGGTAGTCATGTCTGAGAAGCCAACTGGCTTTAGAAGCACTCCTCTTCCAGGCACAAAATTCTAAATTCAGACGCCCATGCTGAATGTGTCTACTGTCTTGGAGCTGGGCATCTGAAGGCTGAATGTGAAATCTGTGCATGGTTCAATCACAGGACACTGGTAGAGTGCAAAGGTAAGCTAGTTCTGGAGGGATTGCTGTCTTCTCCTTCATCTTCATCTTCTGGAGCTTCCCATCTATTAAGAAGCCAGCAGAGAAGCCCAAAGGGGATTCTTCAGGAAAAGAAGTGGGAAAAGTCTAATGATTCGAGGAACTGCTTCCCCAACTGCTCTCCTCCTTCAACTCTGGGATCAGTTCCACCAGAAAAAAATTATAAGCCTGCAGATCTGACCATCTCTTCGGATCTAACCTCTTTTACTTCAAAGTCTCCTGCCCATACCACAGTCCCCCTTTCTCCCGGATATGTCTCCATGGGCTTCTAGACCCCCACCCACTTTATCATTTCTCAGGTCTATCAGAAGTATTACCAAAGCAGACGTGGACAGAATGATGAGAAAGTTTCTCAAGACCTAAATTCAGTTAGGAGTTATTCTGTCTCCATCTCCCACTGGACAGTGAGCTTTGTGCCATCCCAAGTAATGTTGCTGACTCCTACTCTGAACTGTACTTCATCTTTGGAGATATCATATCCGAGAGTCCTGAGTTTTTCTGTGTTTGATCCAAAGCCTTGGCCTTCATCAACCTGACACCATCTCTCATCCAGACGGCACCAACTTTTTTGAGCTGGAGGGATCTCAAGGTTTTAGCTTTGGTGCCAGATACAGGGGTATGGGTTCAGTTTTGAGGTTGTCAGAGCCTTCACTTCCCCATTGGACTTTACTGCTGGATAGCTTGGTTCCAACACCTGTTTTGAGACAGGGTCATGGGGATTCTCTGTACCAGCTTGGTGAAGTGGCCTCAGCCCCTGCTAAGGTGGTTTTGGGTTCTCCCATGACTCCTGCTTTTGATGCAATGAAGAGAGCATTATCCACTTCTTTGGACAATGCATCCTTGCTACCCTCAGGTCCTCCCGCTCCACAACTATCTGCCCTGAGTTTTGAGTCTTTTCATTTTGCCTCATCAGGACAGCTGGTCCACCCTAGCCTTGAGACAGTCCTGATTTTGGACTCCCCTCAGTATTCCAAGTCTTCCCCAGATCATCCTACCAGGGAAGCTCCTCAGAAGTTGTAAGTGTAAGAGGAGACTCAGTGATTCTCTGCAGGAATCTTTGACAGAAAACACTGACTTTGATGAATGGGAAGGATCCCCCAGATCACCCATTGAAGACATCCTGTACAGAGAGATTATAGAGCTTCTAATACAGAAAGGTGCTTGGTCTTCTGAAACCCCGACTTAGGAGGAGTTGGTGTTTCTAGAGACTTTCAGAACAGGCTCAGCTATGTTCTGGGTGATCCCCCTGGTTGACAATATGGTAGATCTCATTTCACATCTGGCATGGAAGGATCCAGATGTCATGAAGCCCATCCCTTGGAGACCAGATAAATATTTAGAGGCATCTACGGACTGTGCTTGTTGGAGTGGGGTCTCCCAGTGGACACTATGGTGGCAACAGCAGACATCTAAAAAGAACTTGCTGAAGAAAGTCCCTCTGTCCATCTCCCTTACAGGGAGTTTAGGACCTTCAGGAAGTGAATTTATGCTTCAGTGATGTTTGATCTGAGATTGCAGAATTATTTGGCACACGCTATGAGGTTCTAGAGAGATCTGACTAAAGAACTATCCAATTCCTTCCAGGGGTCCATGTCAGTGGAGGGCAAACAGACCATTTCCTCTCAACTGGCTACTGTACAGTCCCATTGAACACCTCCATTTGACTGCTTTCCTATGCCATGGATGTTGTTTCTAGAATGGCAGGTTCAGGCATTATTGTGAGGAGACATGACTGGATATGTATTTGTGATTTTGTGGAGCCCTTCAAGATGTCCTTCATCATTGCACCATTTGATGGATCTACCTTGTTGGGCCCAAGGTGAAAAAGACCCTCTCCAGGAATGTACAAGATGGGAAAACTCTGCCTGAGATAAGGATACAGTTTTCTACCCCTCAGAGGACCTTCTCACAGAACCAGAAAGGGGGTATAAAAATTTGGTTCCGCAAGTCACACGTTTTTTTTACAGGACTCCTACAGAGCTATATCCCCCTACAGCAGAGGGGCGAACTCTAATGGCAGCTGTCTTCCAAATGAATGAGGAGGCCTGCAAAACCAAGGCTTCAGATGTGCCTCTTCTGAGTTTCCTTTCCAACACTCGTGAAGGGTTGTCTGACTAGGGAGCTTTGGCAGCAGTTAGGTGTGCTTATTTCTGTATCCAGAAGCCTGGACACCCATCAGCAAAGATGCCTCGGTGCAGAAAATAATTTCTAGAAGTTATTACACTCCATCTTCCCTTCTTTCTTCCATACAGTCAGGAAAAATTCCTGATGTACCACCCAGTCAGAGAAAAGCAGCAGCTTTAGAGATCGAAAAACTGCTTGCAAGAAGAATCATCCAAATGGTCCTGCCAGACCAGCAATGATTCAGAACTTATTTGAGGTTCTTTTTGGTGCCAAAGAAAAATGGGAATTTCAGATCTATATTGGATTTAAGTCATTTGAACCAGTTTGCCAAACACTCAAAGTTCTGGATGTTTACATTTCAGTCCATTCTCCTGTTGTTGCTAACTTGCTCTGTACAGCTTTACATATACACTGTATTACTGTGGTTCTCTATCAGTATACATCAGTATGCATCCAGACTAACTCTAACCATCACTCTTGTGCACATGGAGGACTTCTGTCTACACTTTATTGTTTCTTACTTATAAATCCTATGATCTCCTTGGATCTACTACCAGCTTAGCCTACTAGGCATTCGATACCCTATCATTCTTAAAAACACTGTCTAGAATTTTCCATCTGAGTAAAAATGTAGTAAATTGTTTGTGTGTCTGTTTTTGTGTTTGTTTACATCTGTGTAAAATCCTTTTATTTGTGTTTTATTTTGTGTTTTAATCTGTAAAAATGTAACAGTTTGTTGAATGCCATTTTGGAGCTTTTCTCCCTGGGCCTCTGCTGAAAATGGACATGTATCCAGTCGGACAATCCCGGTAAACAAATGTAAAATAAAATAAATAAATAAATAAACAAATATTGCTAACCTACTTTTGGCTTACATTCATAAACTTTTTTTACCACCTCTCTGTTCTTATACTTTCCCCATATTCTGTTGCTCTGACTCACTGTGTTCTTTCCTCCATCTATATTTATAATTAATTAATAAATAAATAAATTAATTAATTAATAAGACCTTGACATGAAAGTGGTCTAAAGGTTAGTAGAAAAAATGGTGTAGATTCCGAGGGAGAGACATTTAGGAGAAATGGGAATATATATGGGCAACCTGTAGTTGAGTAATTTGCCTAAGGAATTTTAGGCTATCTGCCTGGAAATACCTGTGCAAATGCTTTTATACTCCAGAAAATATAGTAAGAATATTCTTAGGATCTAGGACAGACTGCTGGAGATTGTTAGCATATTTTCTGGGTGTGCCCAGAATTAGAGACCTACAAAAAGGGGATAGATAGAATAATAAAAAGAGTGGAAAGAGAAGGTTTAAAATCAAAAAGCCAGTTCTTGGGAATGGACTTAAATAGGCAAAGGAATGGTGCTAGAGAAATGATAGTTGAAATAATTTTCTTGTTAGAAAAGAAGATAATTACCATTAGCACAGTGCAGGAGAAGCTATGGAGAAGAGATGATACTGCTGTAATACCTCTCAAGTGTCCAAATTTTGTAAGAATGTCAATATTTTTGTCTCATATTTTTGATTTGTTCCTGTAAAATTTGTGGTTTTCTGGCTAACCACTGAGGACTGAAGTCACAAAATAATGACATTTGAGTTTCAGATTTCATATCCTTTAGAAAATGCATACTAACACACCTGTTATACTAGCAGCTTTCTAAGTTTATAAGAACAATACTTAAAATCTGTGCATATTTTTTAGTCTTTGTCTCCCCATTATTTTTGGCTTTGTACAGATTTCTTGTGATAAGATCTTGAGATGTCTGGTTGCTGTTTTTCTTTTTTTTTTTAACTGCCAAGATTTTTTGAGGACTAGTGCAGAAAGACAAGGAAATTCAGGTATGTTTCTGATTGTTTAGTTTTGCAGAACATATGTGATTTTTTTTCATATTTTGCTCTGTCCCTCCACACATACCAATAGAAAATCTGGCCTATCAGTAGTACTTCAGCAGATGGACTTTTTCTCTTGGTATATACTCGATTTATAGTGGGCACACTGGTTGGCCTGTCCATTCAATAGTTATGAGCCATTACTGTATAATTTTATATATATATATATATATATATATATATATATATATATATATATATATGGGTCTACTTCAAAACATCGAATACTCACATTATTGAAACCCACTTCATTGAGCCTGACTTCATTGAATCTTCATTATATCGAAATCCTGGAACAACGAAAATGATCCCCGGGAAAGGAACCACTCGACCACCAGGATAAAACAACAAACAGCAAAAAAAAAAAAAAACTTTAAGTGGGGGGCTTTGCCCCCACAGTGGAGGAAGGGCAAAGTTCACCATGGTGGCCAAGTGGTTCCTTCCCTGGGGTTCATTTTTGTTGCTCTGGGAATTTGATATAATGAAGATTCGATGAACTCAGGCTCACTGAAGTGGGATTCGATAATATAAGTATTCAATGTTTTGAATGGGAACCATATTTTATACATATATATATATATATATTATTTATATATATATATATATATATATATATATATATATATATATATATATATGTATATATATATATATATATATATATATATTGTTGCCGAAGAAAATTATGATGAAATCAACATAATGATTGGGAAGCAGTGTCCCTGATGAGCAATTTCAAGCTATTCTTTGCTCAGCAATATTGCTGTTGGCACTTTATGTTTAGTACTTTTGGTCCTGAGTTATGCTTACTTGTTTCCAGCATGATGACAATGAACTAGGTGTGTTTATGAAGCTTCAGGATGTAGTCCATACAGGCTAGAGTTCTGAAATACTCCCAATTCTTCAAAGAGATAATTTAAGTGAAATTGTAAGAGTATAATGTAAATGTCAAACAATACAGTCTACCAATGAATGAAATAAGCTAACAGTGAAATATGGTATTACCAGTAATTCTGGTATTTAATTGGTCTTTGTTTTGTGTATATATTGACATTCTTTGCTTACTATATACTTTAGCTGTTTTCCTAACTTTTCCAACATCTGCTTATTTTAATTGCATCTGTTTTTGTAAAGTGGTTATCACTACAATAAAAGCTAACTTAAGTTGAATAAATTACATATATTCATTGTACTTTTAGCCACAAGTTTGAACTTTATTGGCATAATTTAAATGTTATGTTTGCTGCCCAGCATGAGATGGAAAATGTGATACATTATTATCTTCAAAATATGCAAGTGACATTCCACAAATACGACAGCAATTTCTGATTTCTTGTTATGGTACATGAGAATGGCACCCACATAGCTGTGCTATGATATAACTTGGCCAAACTGTATTTAGGCTTCACATTGATGCAAATGCTGAATAATAATACAGCACTAATAAGTTTTTCTAAGAAGCAGATAACTATATTCTGAACCTTCCTTAGTGATTTATAGACACCTATGGTTTTCATGTGCTGCAGCAGAGTACATTCTGTGAACTTAACTGTACTGAATTCATTGCTTAAATTGTTTTAAATAGTTCTGAATTTTATTTTGAAAAGAGACCACTGAGTTTCTAAAATTCAGTAATAAAAACTAAGAAACAAAATAAACATGCTAACAGATAGTTTCTGGCTAAAAGCAGCTTTAGTTGTAACTTGATGCTTTATATTTACCTAAGTTACTGGGTTATTTTTTCCCCTATAGAGCCCTCCCTTCTTGATTGCTTCATTTTGTAGTTATGATCAATTCCCCTGGGGTTCCTTTAGAATGGAAACCATAACTGACACTCTTTATTTCATAACAGTGCGTGACTGCTGTGGTGTGCAAGTAGGAGTTTCTGTCTGCCTCATACAAGACTTAACTCACATCAAGTCTTTTATGTCCATGTATGCAAATAAAGGCCAGCGAAACAAGGAACTAAAAAAAAAAAAATGCATGAAGTGAGTGCAAGCAATTATTGGTTTAGGAAGTGACGAGGTGAAAGGCAAAGAATCAGGAAACTGAAATGAGCTGCAGGTTCTTTTACTAATTTAACTGACGTGATAATGCTGAGGATTAAGAGTGTACTTGTTTGTGGATCTGTACTGTACAATAAATCAAAACAACAATAAGAAACCCTGCTACAAGAAGATATAAAACATGTGCTTTGAAGAACACCAGCTCTGAAGTAAAGGATTACTTTCAGATGTCATTTGGAAGTCACTTCTGTTTTTGCTTTGACAGTTTTATTTAAAGACTTTTTTGGGCATGTCAAACTATCTGAAAGGGGAGCCACTGGTGGAGACTGATTAAAAGTTGTGGAAGTTTCTGTGAAAGGATGTCAGGCTCAGGTATGGACTTAGTAGTTTTCTGATGATTTTAGCATAAGCTGTTATTGCACTTGTTACTTCCTCTTTTTTATTACCGTAGTATTCTGAAGTTGAAGCAGGAAAATACACTGTGACCCATCTTCTGTCCCTTGCTTTTTCTCTTTTCTCTCTCTGTTACTGTAATTTATGGTACCTTAGACAGTAAGCTTGTATATCAGATGATTACGAAACCTTGAGAGAGTTTGGTTTGCTTAGGACAGATGCCACTGGATGTATATACCACTTATTTTATTATAATAATAATAATGGCAGTAATATTCTGGATATTAAAACATTGTGTCAGTCTGTTGTGAAATGCATTGAGATAAATTAAAAAAAGACCATCACGTCTCTGATTCCTTTGTAGTGGTCAGGTATGAGATTGTATGGGATGATACAGGGGGATCTTTAATAATTATAATGTGATTCAGTGGACAGCGACAGGGATATTAGCATTTAAGCGATACTTTGTACTGCTTTAACTGTGCCAGCATCAATCAGCAAGTGTTATATGTGATGCTAATAATGTGACTGCATTTTGTTATCCCAGGTGCTGTACTAATCTTGATCACCATTTACTTGGTTCTTTTTTTCTATTATCATACCAAGGTCCTCTTTCATCTTTCATCCCTTCCAATACACTCAAGTGGGTTTAGCAAACATCATACACAAAAAACTAGATTTATAATTGTTATGCTGTCCGTCATATAGGCAGACTAGCCATAATACTAATATAATGCTTTTTCACATGACCAGTACTGTTGTTATATAAAACATTTTTGCTTTTTTACTGTATGAGTCCTTCACATTCAGTTAGTTTGAGAAGCGTAGCTCTTTCATGCTAAATCCTACAACAGTCCCTTTTTGTATCATCTACAAGTTTAGCAAAAGGCATTAAGTTGTGTTTACTTATGTCTAAGAGATATTATTTTTATGCCATATGCAGTTCTGTTCTGCAGCATTTAAGCTATATTATGTTATGTTTTACAATCTGAGATATCCTAATTTATTTTGTTTCTCTGAATTTATAGAATAAAATCAGTATTGCTTACCAAAAGTCTCATGTAGTAATGTAATGTAGGAAAAAGGAAATTAAGCAACTCACTGCCATGGAAGCCACACCTTGACACTGTTACGCTTGTTGGAAGCTCATGTCTGTTGCTCTCAGAGGCTTGCTTATCACAGATGGAGTGGTTTGGATTGAACACTTTATAAACTTTAAAATGTATTAAATATATAAAATTAATTACTTCAAAACCAAAGAAAAATGATAATGAAAGGTCCATGTTTTGCTGTCTGAGACTGAAAGATATCACAGTTTCACAGCAAAGGGCTACAGATGCTGAAACCCAGCATTTATTTCACCCTGCGTTCTGCATTGTGATGGTTATTTTAATTGCCTATTTATAGGACTTTGGTCTATAAATTGCACACACAAATTAGCTAATTTTAGCGCTTCAGGATGCAGATGCAGTGTGATGCCTTTTAGCAGATCAACACTGACTTTGCAAGAGTCAGCATGAGCTGAGTTTTCAGGCTACAAGTCTCTATTCAGAAGTTAACACGTTCTTAACTTTGGACACACAGTGCTTTCTAGCACATATATACATAACAAACAAGGCTAGACTGCATTATTTTACTCCACATGAGTGTGGACAGCACGGTGGCTCAGCAGTAAAATTTCTGCCTCACAGCACAAGAGTTTAATCTTAACCTCTGTTCATTGTGTAGATTTTTCCCTGTTCTGTTAATGTTTGCATTGGATATAGGATTCTCCTTTAAACTCTGTTTTTCTCTCACTTTTCCCAAAAATTCTGGTTGACTGGCTACACTAAATATCCATACCTATATCTATATATGTGTTACCTTCAAGTGATCTAACTGTGACTTTCTCTAAACATAAATGGTCTAAAAAGTGATCTAATAACATTTTGTCTGATGCAAGCTTACACCACATATTATCATTTAAAGTTCAGATAGCAAGAACCCTTATCATTTGTTTATGTGTGTGTGTGTGTATATATATATATATATATATATATATATATATATATATATACATACAGAAGAAATATAGGAAACACCAGACCACAGCAAATAGTATCAAATAAAACTCCAAAGTTTAATCCACAGTACAAAAATGGTGAGCATTTTTTATTTGTTTTATTTGTTGTTTTTTTATTTGCTATCTATCTATATATATATATATATATATATATATATATATATATATATATGTGCATTTATAAATAATATTGTAGTTTGCTTCACCTTAGTGTGTTGGCTTGTGAGAGCTGGTGTGCATTTTCAGTGTATAACTTGGGCCGGCGGCAGGTGCAGGGGGTTAAATATTTTTTACATGATTTCTGAGTTTTGCTGGGTTTAGATAACATGCATATTAGATCATTTTTGTTTTATTCATTTGTGTTTACATATTATGTGTTTATATGAAATGACATAGAACCTTATACAGTATCTAGGGTTATATTCATGAGTTTGAAGTACACGTGGTTGAATGATGTATTTGCCGCATTACACTGATGCATTAAGCAAATTTGCTAAAATTATTGGTGTTGACTATCCAAATAACAATAAAACTGCAATTTAGCTGCTTTATATGCAACAAAATCAGCTGCAGAATACATAAAAAATAATCTAGTTGGGAAAAAAGTGCAGTTGCATAAGAACTTGCCATGACAGTAGATGTCATACTGATCACTTTTGCAGTATTCCAAGCAGATGTGTTTTCACTGCTGATCCCCAGCTGGGGTACCAAAGCTTAACCTTTCCTGGATTGTACATCCAACATATGACCTCAGCTTTGAAGCTTAGGGGTATATAGGCAGACGTATGAGAGTAGATCCTCAGACTTTCTCCAAGCCACCTGCCTAAAGACCTGTAAGAGAGACTGGTCAGCTAAGAGAGGCCAAGCAGGGAGTGAGATGAGCCCCCTCAGTCCTAGAGTTCTGCAGACAGGGCAGTAAGAGAGAAATAGATGGTATCCAAAGGAGGCAGGAGGGTGGGAAAGAATACTGTAACAGTGATCAGTAGGACATCTATTATTAAGGTAAATTCTTACAGAACTGTACTGTGTCCTGACTGAGATCACTGTTGCAGTATTCTAAGGAAATGGATGATTTTTCAGAGCACAAGGGAATATAAGTAAGAATGGTTAATGGAGAGAACAGTCCAAGAGTTTAGAGAGAACTGACATGGAGAAGGATATTGAAAAGGCATAAATTCTGTAATGTTTGGTGAAAATGTGTACAGAAAACCAGGTGGCAGATTCCAGAAATGTCCTGCCATTGACCCCTTTGTAGAAGGCCCCTGAAAGTGCTGCTGGCTTAGTAGAGTGAGCCTGAGGATTTGCCATGGTGTAAGAAAAGGAGATAGACTTAGAGATCCAGTTTGCAATGGTTTGTTTAGATAATGGCTGGCCCAGTTTGGAGTATATGAATGAGGCAAACAGTCGGTCTGGCTTATGAATATGTCTCTGTACATTTAGGGAGTACAGAAGTCTGTGCCTATGTTCTGTGGGTTGAGAAAGAAAGTAGGCAGGTTGATGGCCTGCTTGAGGTACTTCTTGTTCACCACCTCAGGTGTGAAGTAGGGGTTAACCCTCAGGGACCCCCTGTCCTTATGGATGTTCCTCTTTTCTTATTTCATGAGCACCTGAAGTACTGAGACTCTCCTAACAGATGTGAGAGCTAGCAGCAAGATAGTTTTCCAGGTGTAGAGTTTGAGATTTGCTGAATCTGCTGGTTCAAATGGTGGCACAGTGAACTTTTCCAGTATAAAGTTGAGGTCCCAAAGAGGGGGTGTGGGCTTCCTTGGGATTCTTAGATGCTGTACCCCTTTTAGGAATTGTTTGACCTCAGGCCTGGACATAACAGGTGGATTAAGGGGCAGACAGGCAGAGATGGCTGGCAAGTGGGCTGTGATGAAGAAGTATACCAGACCTGTATTTATGAGTTCGTACAAGTTCTTTAGGATAAGAGGAACCTCTGATTTTGTGGTGTTCTGATTGTTTGTTTTTATGACACCAGAAGGAAAATATCTTCCATTTGGCTATGTAAGATTTTGGGGAGGTGGGTCTCTGTGCTTTCTGGAGAACCTGCAGTATGTCCTCTGAAAACTGGTGCCTGAAAGGGATCAGAATCCTATCATTCTTAGCTTTAGGTTTAGGGATGACAGGTACTGATGAAGTTGTGATCTCCTCTGCTATGCAGTGAGATCCATGCTATATGGTAGTTTGTGGTGATTGCCTCTGGGTAGATAAAAGAGAAGAGGGGACCATTGCTGCCTTGGACAAAAGGGAGTCACAAGTAAGATTCTTGTTTTTTCATGTCTGTACCTTTAGCAATACTTTTAGAATGAATGGGAGAGAAGGGAAAGTGTAAAACAGTTCCCTGTCCACTGAAAGGAGAATACACCTGTTTTCCAGGCTGCGGGGCAAGGGAATCCTGATACAAACTAGGGGAATCTTGCATGTTGGTCTCTGAGACAAATAAATCTGTGGAGTTCCCCACCTCTGAAGAATGTCCCATAATACCTGCCTTTTTAGGGTCTATTTGTGAAGGTCTATAATGGACCTGCTTAATGAGTCTGCTAGACCATTGTCCTGTGATTGGATGTACACAGCACGTAGGGACCTGTTCCTCTGAGTAGCTAGGTCCAAAGCAATCTGAGCTAGTCTACACAGTTGGTATGATCTGGTCCCTCTTTGCTTGTTTATATTCCACATGACAGTGGTATTGTCAGTGAATACGCGAAGAGGGCATAGTTTCCAGCTGTTTGAGAAAACCTGGAGTGCTTGGATGAGGGTCCTACACTCTCTCAGGTTCTTGTGTTCCCTCTTGAGTTTGGGCTGCCACCTGCTAGACTCTATGCCTCCCCGGAATTGTCCCAGGTGTCTGTGTACATCTCTTGATCTGGAGTCTGTAGTTTCAAAGGTGGTCCTGGACTGAGCTTCAGCTGGCACACCTACCATGAGATCTTTTTTTTGAGACAAGGTATGAGGGAGATTTATGTGTCTAGATGGCGAGAACGTTTTCAGATACCACTGAATTTTCCTCATATGCAACATGGTTAGAGGCAGCATTGGGGTGGTTGCTGCCATGCAACTCGAGACCCTTAGAAGTTCCCTGGCTGAGCATGTGTCAAGGGAAAATATGGAGTGGAAGTAAGCTATAAGGCTTTGCACCTTTTCCTGAGGGAGCAGGCCTGCATCTTCTTGGTGCCCAGTCTGCAGCCTAGGAACACTAGGCTGAAGAGAGAGTTTTTGAAGTTGACAGTTAACCCCAACTGCAAGAGTAGGTTGAGGGTGAACTGCAGGTGTTGCATTTAGGTGTGTGGCAAGCTAGCCTGGATCAGCAGATTGTCTAAGTAAGGGAAAGTCTAGATTCCCTGATTTCAGCAGCAAGCTATCACTGGCATTCGCACTTTGTGAATACTCCTGGAGCATGGAAAGCCCAAAAAGCAGAGCAGTAAACTAAAAGTGAGATGATCCAGTACAGAAGGAATTTTCTGCGGGGGGTGGGGGACAAATGGGAATATGTAGATAGGCATCCTTTAGATTCATAGAGTACAAATGTGTCTGTGGAAGAATAAGAGGTTAAAGAGTCTGTAGGGAGAGCATTTTGACATTTGGCAGCTTTAGGGAGGTGTTTAGTTGTTCTTGTAACTAAGAACAGTCTGGAGTAAAAAAGTCCTTCCAACTGATTTTGCAGCCATTGGTTCTACTGTGCCTTGGGCCTGTAATTCCTAGAAGAGAGGCTGAAGAAGCTGCAGTTGGTTGTGGGGGGGGGGGTGGAGAGATACAATTCAAGGGAGGGAGTTCCTTCCAAGGCATGGCATAACCCTTTTTATGATAGAGAGCACCCACTGGTCTATGCTAATCTTATTCCACTCTGAAATGGACTGACTTAGTCTTTTGGAGATGGGTAGGGTAGGACCAAGTGGAAGTGGAGACAGGACTTGGAAGATAGTCACAGTGACTTCTTTGGGTAGGGAGACTTTCCACATCTTGGGTCCCTCAGAGGTTTCTCTGGAAATTTCTTTTTGGGTACCTTCCTGTGTTTCTACAGTGGCTCAGATTTCCTTCCAAAGAAAGAGTGGGCTTGGCAGACTAGTTCCTCTGATATCTGGGCACAGCGGTAAGAAGAATCTATCTGCAATCTTTCATAGTTTTGTCTTGTTTCTATAAGGCTTTTATATAATTTTGTTGCCTGCAGGCCAAACAAAACATCGTTGTCTGAGGGGGAACCCATGAACTTGGATTTGAAATCCTCTGCATAGTATGGTTGCCAAACCATGCATACCTGCATATGTCAGTACCAGTAGCAGCTGTTCTGAAAGAGGCCTCCACAACATCATCTCTACATCTTATACTGTGTCTGGCCACCTGCGTGGCCTGATTTGCCAGAGAAAGAATCTGTTTGAACTTGGAGGCCTGTGAACCCACCATTAGCCTATTCAAAGTGTTCAGAATGGCCAATTTGGTCATCTCGGTCTGGTAGTTAACAGCCTGAAAGCCTTAGTATAGGGAGTATAGACATTCTTTACCCAGCTTTTCTTACTGTCTACTATAAAGGGAGATAATTGGCATTGGGGAGCAATTTAGAAAGCTTGTCTGAGGAGAGAGAGAGAGCGACACTTCCAAGAGACCTTTTCTGACCTTTGAAATTTGTCTATACTTCCACTCAAAATGCTTCATCTTGTTTAAATCAGTGTTCCCAAAAAAAACTCTTCCACAGAGAGTCAGGAGAGATTGAGTCTTTGTCATCTGAAGGGACTTGACCATGGGAGGGCGTTTGAGTGGACTAAGCCAGGGAATGGTCAGATGCATCTGCCTCTTCAGAGGAAGATGAATCATCAGTAATTTTCTCAGGGGTTGAAGGAGGTGTCAAAAGAGATAAAGAGGGTGTTTTCAGGGTCATAATGGCCTTGAGCAGACTTTGAAAGAAGTCTCCTTCTCTCTAGCAGGAGGGGGTGAAGGGACATGTTTTGTTTTTTTTTCACTTTTTCTTAGGTATCACATCTGCTTGAAACAAGCAGGGCAGCTCAAGCACCTGACATACCTCATTTAATGTTCTCAGAATCTCTTCTCTGACTACATTCTGTGGGATGTCTTCTGGTCTCTCCAAAATGATGAGTTCTCAGTAGAAGTGGTCTCTTCCATTGTATGACCCTCTGATGCCATACCAGTCTCAGGCAAGGTAGCGGTACAAGACATCAGAGGTAGAATCAAATGTACCACTAGTTCTGTAAGGTGTGTTGGAATCGGAGTGGGCAGACGTAGTGTCAAGCATAGGCCTCTTGATCTTTCTCTTGCAGGATGGAGGTACATCTGGGTATGTAGAATCTGCCATCTTGGAGTGAGCTAAATGCTTAAGATGTTGGGTCTCTAAGAAGGTGTTGAGTGAAGACAAATGGGATTGCAAAGTCTTGGACATAAAGGATTGGCAAGTGCAGCAAGCCTTGTAGTTGTGTTCTACACCAAGGCAGAATAGACACTGAGTATGGAGGTCTTTGTAGGGAATGTGCCTACCACACACATACATTTATCCCTCCTGACATCTAACACAGATACGACAAAACAGTCTATATAATTAAAGGAAGATTCCATAACGGGGCACTTATCTGTACTTCTTATTAGCTATAGTACCAACAACGATGTGAAAATCAGTCTGACAGGTGCGAGACCTACATTTGGGCTGGTGGGGAGATAGTTTGAGTATCTACACTCATACGACTACGTATATACCACTATGCTTGCAATGCTAAGGTCATACATCAGCCGTACAATCCAGGGAAGGTTAAGCTTTGGTATGCCAGATGGACGTCAGCAGTGAAAACTCATCTGTTTGGAATACTGCAACAGTGATGCCAGTCAGGACATACACTGATACTTTTTTCCAAAAAAAAAAAAGTCTGAAAAGTCACCGATTCTCATGTTGTAAGTAAATTAAGAAACAAATTCCCAAATTTATTGAGTCTAAGTGGTGTCATATTGTGGGGACACAAAATCTGATGTGAGAGTAAGATGGAATGATGAATAAAATGATTTAAGAATGGCAGTCTGTATCCTGTCACTTTGGGAGTATGACAAATTACAAACTAACACTAAACACTTAGATTGATACTGAGGCCTTAGGACTGTGTAGAAGGTCAAGATTTGTTGAAAAGCATAAATGTTTTCAATTTCTATGTAGAAACTTATTTTAAGATATTTTGCAATTTCTTAATCAAGATGGTGAAACAATTTTACTTTACAGCCATGACTTGTCTCAAAGGCAAAAAAATAACATTTAGAGAGCAACAAATGCACTCATAGAAGCAAAATTGCAAGAACAGTCTTTGGTGTATAAATTTGAAATATAAAGATCAAAAAGCAGCAACGCTGGATAATGCCTGCATAAAATGGTAGATCGACTATGTTCATAGGTAGCTTAATTGAAGGGCAGCAAGCTATGACAAGCAAGCAGTTGGAATAAATAATGTAGATAGACACTTTATTTAGAAGTGTGGGAGACAGGAAGGTTAGGAAGGAAATTGAAACAGTGATATAAAGGAGAAGGATATTCATCCATATTATGACCTTTGTCATTATACAGGACTGTGCTCTTTGCTCCTGATACAATCTTCTGGAGGAAGTCTGATTTGAGAAACTGACATGCAGTGATCCAAAATATAACTTCTTAAGGTTCAGTTAATGAATCGGAGAACATCATCAGGACCCACCCCCAAAGTCAGTCTTGGGAGAGTTCATCAGCAAACACTAGGAAGTCAGATGATAATATAGCATGGCTAAGTTTAGCCTGAATAAATTACATTGAGCTGAAGTAGAACTACTCATCACCAGGGAGGAGAAGGGTGAGGGCCTTATGTGATGCAAGTCAAGTGACTCGTATTATGGGGACAGATTAAGATGGATTAGATTTTAACACAGAAGCTGGTTATTGGGATATAAAATATGATGTCATTACAGGGGAAGACACTGGAACTTGTGTGAGAGATTAAGAAGTATCGGCAAGATTCAGGTAATCTTACCTTTATACACACGATTGATCCTTGAACCCAACTTCTCAAGTGGGGGTAGTCTGTCTCCTACTCTGGAGTTACCCTTGGGAGTGTCCCTGGGTAGATAAGGGGATACTCCTAAACGCCCACTGTGTGCAGTACAGCTGGATTTGCTGGCAGTAGATGATGTAGTTATCTCAGTGTAACTGACTTACAGAAGGAAACTTTTCTGTTGCTGCTACATGTGCATTCACCAACTGTTCAGAATATCTGGCACTACGTCAGACCATGGGGATGGTGCTTAATAAGTTGCCACCTTCTGAATTTGTTGTTTTACTGGGAAAATTTAGCACTGGTGTGGAAAGTGACTGAAACACCTTGAGGGGTATGATAGGGAAGGGAAGAATTACCTTCCTTAACTGAACCCAGGTAATCAGTTATTGTTGTGCATTTGTAATAGCCATGGACTGTCTATAACAAACACCATTTTTGCACACAGTGATGTGCATAATTGAATCTGTGGTCACCTTTGTAGTTATGCCATCAGATCTAAATCCAAATATTCAAGGTGTTAAGTTAAAGAAAGGTGAGATGCTGCCAAATAATTACCACTTCATGAGAGTTGGATTAGACAACAATGGTATCTGGTGAACAGAGCCAGAAAACCCAAACATGAAGGGAGGGTTTTAGAAATGCCTAGCATATCCTTCAGGGAAGGATCAGTTGGACTTCCACCTCCAGAAAGGCTTTTCTCCTGTATTTAAGGAGACTGGGGGCAACATACTTAAATTAGTAACACAGTAACCAGTTTATGGTAGTGTTTTGAAGATAGCAATGACTAAATGAAACTGACAGCTTCTGGAATGTTCATCCTTCACAGGAGCTACATTGTATGGTTCTAGAAATACTAATATGTCTTAGCAATTAAGATTCAGGGTGGCACAGTAATGCATTTAGTGTTCCTGCTTCAGAGAGCTTGGTTCTCCAATTTGTTTTTTGGCTGTGGTGCTTTCTTTGTGGAGTCTGCACATCTTCCCTTATCTCTGTGGGTTACTGAGGGATTTTCAGGCTTTCTCATACATTCAAGAGACATTCTTTATGTGAACTGATGATCCAAAAATTGCCTGTAATGTTCATGCATGTGAGTGAATGTGGTGTGTATACATGTCCTATAGTAGTTTGGTGCCCCCATCCAGATGAATTTCTATCCCTTTTGCCTTTTGAATGCCAAAATAGGGTCCAGCTGCCTTACAACCCTATATTGGATTGAGTAGGCAACCAGTGAATAAATAAATGAATGAATTCAAATTAAACAGTATCTTAATAGCATTCAGTATTTAATATACATCATTCCTAGTTTTATATATATAATTTGAAAAACATGTAAAGACTGAACGTGTTATACTCTTGTTAAGTTTCTGTTGTGGTACTACATTTGTTTTTTTATTTATGCATTCTTCTGTCAAAATCACAGTTAGCCACTGTATAGCGTGTGGAATAAGTACTTAGTTGTAGTGTAGTACATACTATATTATATACCATGTGGTAATAGTCACCAGACACGTTACTGTGACTATTTTGAGAGCACTGCATTGCTTTGAATGTAATTGTTTGCTTGATATTTTTATTGGCTTAAGCTCATATCATGCAGAAAAAAATCTGCCAAGTATATATTAATCAAATATTAAATTATGAACATTTCTTGTGACCTTTGTCTGCTCTGAATGTCAGCATTTGTTACTGCCTTTGGCCCAAATATGGATGAAGAGGGTTCTATGAACTAGCCTGGGTGTCCAGTTAGCTAATGAATGGAGAAATGAAAAATATGTTGTTATAGCAGAATGGTTAATGTTTTACCCTCGCTGTTACAGTTTGGGGGACACTATCTCTGTGAAATTTGCATGATCTACCCATATCTTTTTTTTTTTCATCTGTACATTTTATTTTCTTCCCTCTGGTATACTTAAGCTAATTGGATTACTCTAAATCCTCATTGCATATGACCTTTGCATTTGATATTTGTGTTTGATGTTATGGATGGGCAATTTCTGAAAAGAGGCCACTAGGATAAATCTACCCAGTTGGCAAATGAATAATTAAAGTAAAATAAATAAAAAAGAAGTACACTCATTGAGATAAATAAGCGGAATAAAACAGTGCCAGCAGTTATAAAAAAAGTTTATTCGCTCATAAAATTTATCCGTTGTGCTTCTGCCAACAATGCCTTGTCCAGACATGTTGTGACCACTGATGCGAGACACTCTTTTAAGTTCATGGTGAGTGATAGGATAAACCCCAGTGTCCGAGGCAGTGATATTAGAAACCTTACTGAAACGAGGGAGGTCAACTGGATGATTAGGTTAAAAGCAGATCAGGGCAGTGGTCTTAATGAAAAAGTCCCATTAAGAGCTACTCTAAATGGACAAAGCCTTAGAAAGTGATAACTGCTGAGTGCTATTAGAATATATATATATATATATATATATATATATATATATATATATATAAAATGCCATTATATATATTTTTTATTTCTATACATTTCTTATATATATTATATGTATATTGTTGCATTATTTTATATTACTTTTTATAGCACTTGCTTCAAACAGTTCAATGTTGGATCAGTACTGAAAGTGTATTGACACATTTTTCAGGAATTTTTGAGTGATTTTATTTCCTATACAAGTTGTTTTATTAGTTTAATTGTTTTTTATTATGCATATGCTAGATTTATGCTTGGTTTAATTTAGTGCTTCAAGTGATTGGTTCAACCTGTTTGCCTCACTTTGATTGATGTTTGCATATATAAGCATGCTAGTTCATTCATTTTCTGTAGAAGGTCTGATGAAGTAGATGAGATTTTTTTTTATAACTCTTGACACTGTTTTATTCAGCTGGTGTTTGCTGTTAGAAAATAAATAAAAGTTAAAAAAAAAAAAAGAAACAAAACAAACAAAAAAAAGCACATTGTTCATACTGTTGGTCCACATGAACCATTCTTCTGGAGCTAACTGGTTGCTAAGGCTATAATAAGGAAAAGTTTTATCAAATAGTTATAAACATGTATTATAATAATTTTTAATGCTATCATCCTCGAGCTTACACCAAAGTCTACAGTAATACATGGGTATGTATATTGGAAAACTAGCTCTCCTTCCTTAGACTCATTAGAAAAACATAATTTGAACAAATGCTCTTAGGTAAAAATTGTTGATGTATTCAAAGGAGATTATTGCCAAACCACGGAACAGATAGTTCAACTGCTGTCATTCTTCAGGAATCAAGAAATAATATTAAGGCATTGTTAATTAATTGCATTACAATGCATTTGCTGAAAGAATATATATATCACATTGCAGAACCTCTCTTACAGTTTTTTAATGGCAAGTCACTTAATTACATACTGCTTCTGGAACACCCCTGGCAATTGTGCCTAGTAGTTTTAATGGCTTTAGGTGGTTGAAATCCAGACATGTTTATGTGTGTGTGTGTGTGTGTGTGTGTGTGTGTGTGTGTGTGTCTGTGTGTGTGTGTCTGTGTGTGTGTGTGTGTGTGTGTGTGTGTGTGTGTGTGTGTGTGTGTGTGTGTGTGTGTGTTATTTCTGGACATTTACTGTTGATAACATTTGTTCGATATACTTCATATTTATTGAAGGGGTAATTCCAAAAAGCAATGCATTACCAAGTGACAAGGAAGACGTTTTAAAAAACAAATTGTGCAATAAATATCACATATTGCAAGACTGTAGGAAATCATAATTTTATCCTTTGAAGGGAAGGAAAGTTAAGACAAAATACACATGTGCAAACACACCCACATGCACACATGGGTATGTGATTCCACTGTGAATGTACAGTGTGACAGCACATGTCCAGTCTCAGCTATTGCAGCTTTTGAAATTTCTAAGCGCTGTAATATCTTGTGAATCTAATGTTCTCATTAATGTCACCAGCAATCAACCAGCCTTAGCTAACTAACAGGTTGAACTCAACTTTTCATTGTTGTAATGATGGAATACCCTTACATTTCTGTATCTGACTTGTCCTGTAGCAGAAGATCATACTGAGAAGAAAGGTTTGCTTTTTCAGTCATTTTAATTGGATAATATGCCTGTGAGAGGTCACCTGTATTACAAGTATTGACTTGGTCTCTTCCATATATCTTACTCATGAACATTTCTTTCACTGTATAAACCTGCCCGCATTTTGTAAAGTACATGTGCAAGTCTCCTGTAACCTGAAGCCTGCTCTATGACTTCATAGTGCTAGAAGTGGTTCGATTGTATATAATTTGTTCTGATGTCAACTTGCCCTTTATATTTAGACTCTGTAGTGATTGATTTATTGAAGAATACATTTATCCTCATTAGATATTATTTTTGGATGTTGAATAATTTATACAGTTGTTTGGATCCTAATGGTGTATGGCTGCTAGTGATACAGTTTTTGTGATACCATTTCTTGTTCTCTGCATTAGTTGCCTACTGGGCGTTTGCTCCACAACTTTGTAAGACTCCCTGAACCACCCATGGAAAGTTTATTTGTGTTTTGTCAAGTGTGTATTTACATCTTTTCACTACCTTTAAACAAATATGCTAAGGATGTAGAACTTCAACAAGCGGTTCTGTGTTTGCATGAATATTTTTATGTGCAATTATTTTCACCTGTCAGTGCATGTCTTATAAAATGTGCCTGCAATGCTCTTTCACTGAAGAATATAGCTTTCAGAAAAGCAGCTTAGACAGCAGGACAAGGGCAGACAATTCAGATGAACACATTTTTCTTAGTCGTACAGTATAACTAGCTGTATAATACAATATATGCTTTGTTATGAGTATACAAAGTGTGCAAAGCTGAAATGTTAGAACATGTACAGTTAGTTGAAAGTGCATCCATGGAGATCACTGCAGAAGAATCTTCACATCTCCTGTGATGAATAAATCTCAGAATTTTATGTATTAAATAGGGGTACAGGGAGTATGGGATACTGCATGGGAAGTTCGGGGTGGCTTTGTTTTCTACAAGAAAGTGATTTGTGCTGATCTTTGACATCATAAACATTTTACTTTAATGTGAAATTACATTTGAAAAAAATTGACATGATATTTGAATAAAATTTTTTGGCAAGATTTTCTGGATCTTGCTTTGGCAATATTCTTAATCTATTTATTTTTAAGTCTGAACATCAAGTAGTTTGTTTATATCAAGGTTCAGTGAATGGAAATTACACAGATCACAATTTTGGAATGTTTAGTTTGGGAGGTGTGTGTGTGTGTGTGTGTGTGGAGGGGGTCACCATGCAGATATACTATTTATTTTATTTATTTATTTAACATTTGTTTACCGGGAAAGTCTGACTTGGAATGAAGCCAATTTTCAGTGGAGGCCCGGGGAGAAATGATCTAGATGCACATCTCTGTAATGTGAGAGGAAAACAGAGCACCCAGATGAAACCACACGGATGCAGGGAGGACATGCAGACTCCGCACAGAAGGCACCTCAGCCGAGAATCGAACCAGAGAACCTCTTGCTGTGAGGTGACAATGCTACCACTGCACCATCCAAATACCTAAATTACTATCTCTGTGGAATGTTGAATATCCTTTTGTAAATGTTAGCCTTTGTTCATTCACTTGAATTGGTTCATATCAAATTATTAGAAATGCATTCTGTACAGTTATTTATACTACAGAGTTTCACTCTCAGGCTAAATCTAGCATCCTTAAATTTGTATTCTTTGAGTAGATGATCCTTGAGCTTAATTTTTAAGGTTGCTGCTGTTTGTCGCTATCTTACTTTTCCAGACGCTTGTTCCAACAGCATGTTCTATTTAGCAAATGTTTGTCCCCAGTAGTTGTGCTGAATAAGGGCCCTTTTCAGGCTTAGCTTGTTGTCCTTTCTTTTTAAGCCATATGAGTTGTTACTGTAATATGTGTTTAGTTGCCTAGGTCACACATAAATGTTTAACTAGCTTGTAGAAAAATGTTGATAATGAGGTATACTTTCATTTTACTGGTAAGCTATATGTGCTGTACAGCAGCAGGCAATAGTTCTGGTTTGCGCTAGAAAGATAAATTTGCAGTGTTGCTACTTAATGATGGTCTTTATCTAATGTGTAGCCATTATTTTGAGTAATGGCTTTTAGTTAAATTTCATTAATCACAAAGCATTACTTCTGGAAACACAACTTAACAGTTTCTGTTGTATGTACATACTGCTGTACAAGCAGAAATGTGTAATCATGCTGCTATCTGGGACCTCATTGTATTCATACAAGAGAAGTAAAGGACATGTACTGAAGAGGCAGCCTTGACTCCGTGTGTTATTTAGGTATTGCAATATAATAATATTATATTAATATTGACAACAAGGCCATCTCAAATACAGTAGCCTTCTCAATTTACAGAAATCAGTTGAAAATGGTTACAAAAATGTTAAAGCAAGCAAGAAAGAAATCTTTTGTTGTCCAAGCTGACAGAATAGATGTTTGCAAGAGAAACATTTTAGCCAAAAGCAGGCCTTAAGTGTTTATGCAACCTGGAAAACAAAGAATTAAAAATTTCTATTATAAAATGACTTGAACAATTGTAATTTTGTAGTACAAACATTTGACTTTAAAACCATACACTATGCTTTTTAAATAAATATATGTAAGCACATTTTAATATGTAAGTAAAAAAAGAGATTTACTAATGATTGCAAATTATAATCAGTATGCAGTGAATTTTATTAGCAATGATTATTTGAAGGAACCTGTATTAAGTGATTTTTTTTTAATCTAGCAACACTAAGCAGATTTTGCCAGTATACAGTATATTTGCATTAAAAGGGCTAAACTAATCAAACTAATCAAGTACTGAAAGAAATTAGCAGTGCTTTTTTGGAACTAACCAGTTTTGGGTTAAAATGAAGCAATTATAGTACTGCTACAGATAATTTTTTGAAAGTGTACATGTTTTCAACTGCTTAAACAGACATAAATGGGTTATTGGGGTTTTGAAGTAAAAATAGCTGTTATAAATGTGTGTGTTGTAAAAAATAATAACCTTTATTATGCAGTGCATATCAAATACTTGTATACTGCTTTGAGTATGATACAAATAATTAAGTGATATAAAATAATGCATGTGGTTTAACATGGCCACATTTTTAAAATGGTTGAGCTATTGCGGGAAAACTGTGCAACCTATAGAGTTATTGCATAGAAAATTATATTCAAGATGACAAAAGTGTACTTAAACATTAATAATGGACAATAAACCATGTCAGCTCATTCTTTTATCTGTGCAATGAACAAGTACTTGAGTATTGTCACTTAGCTGAAATGCTGCTTCTTCTGAAGAGATAGATATGATCAGTGTTTGCCTCTTTTTCCAACGTTCATTATATTAAGTCCTGGTAGACCAGAAAGCTTTACCACATGCATTGGGGAAGGGGGGCTTCCCTCCCACACAGAGAAAAAGTAAATTCAAAAAAGTGAGTTGGTTGCTTTTTATGAACTCACTTTTTTAAGAACTGGCGTTTTTCAAAGTGACTTGACATGGAGCACCATTGCATGGATAATCAGCACTAGATTACCTATTTGAGACCCAGTCACAGAGATTGTAATGATTTGAGAAACTCACAAAGCACAAACCTGTAGTAATTGTAGAACATTGTAGATTCATGTTAGGAATCCAATGAAATATGAAAGCATTTTAGAATATATGGCAGAGCTGTGTAAACAAGCAGAATATTACTAGCTTGGAGATGGGCTGATAGATGAGGTAAGTAATTTGTGTGTGGTAGATGTTGTAAAAATATACAGGAGTAACTTTTACCTCAGATAAGTCTGACACTTTAACCATTAGCCTCAGTGGTGTGAATTTTAATAGCTGATGAAGACTCCATATTTACATCGCAATGTAGAGGAGTATGCTGTTAACAGAATTTCTATAACACTTTAGCTTTTACATGCAGAATCCTGAAGAAAACGTAGTTACATATTTACTGAAATGAAAGTTTTGTAAATGTTGCATTTTGTCAGTTTCTCATGACTGTTCCAACCACAATATTACTCTTGGCTCCATTGCAATAATGTTTCAGTTTTTTTTTCCCATAAAACTTCAAGATGAGATACCTACATAATCAGCCATGCATTGCAGATTGCTGGAGCTAACTGTATGAAACACAAAAAAAATTACTGCATTTCGGATAATGGACTTCAGTCTGCAATTACCGGGTCTATATTACGAACGCGAAAAACCGTATGAGTGAATACGAAGACGTCGACCCATATTGCGTGAAGTATGGAAATCCTGAAGGTACAAAACCGCGAATTCCGAAATGTTGATTTGTTTTGGTTGGTCCGTCTGAGGTATAGCTCCGTAATGTAAGTGTGTGATAGATAGGACTGTAGTGTTAGGATTTGGGTTAAGATAGGTCTATAGATAGGTAATGTATGTAAGGTTTAATATAGTGTTTGAAGTAGGATTTTTTTAAGTGTATGTATGTGTATTATTTATTTTGTTTGGGTGTATGTCTGTAGGGGAAGTGGGCGGTAGTTACAGACCTTAGGGTTAGGGAGAGGGTTAAGGATAGTGCATAGATAGTTGTGTATGTGGGGTTTAGTGTAGTGTTGGAGGTAAGGTTTTGATAAATGTATGTATGTGGATTATTTATTTTGTTTGGGTGTATGTGTGTAGGGGATGTGTGTGGTAGTTACAGACCTTAGCGTTAGGGAGGGGTTAAGGATAGTGCATAGTTAGTTGTGTATGTGGGGTTTAGTGCAGGGTTAGAGGTAGGGTTTTGGTGCTTTATTTTAGGTTATAAGTAGGGTTTGGTCAGTGTATGTGTGTGGTTTATTTATTTTCTTTGGGTAGGTAGTATGCAGCGGGTGGTGGGGTTGGCCGACTATGACAGTTCGATATTTTTTTTTCACAGTTTAGTGCGTTCGGGATTTTCTCGGTTCGCGGTACAGGTGTCGACGTTTAGGTATTCGGGAATAGGGTTTTTCGCTTTGGTAATATAGACCCCAATTAACAACACTATGTAAAACAATGTTCAGTTCTTCAATACCACCTTCCTAAACATCCTAAACACACATGTCCCCATAAGACACAGTATGCTCCATGGCTAGAAAAAAGCACTAGGTCACTAATGAAAGTCACAGACAAGGCCTGGGAACACTGGCGCCTAATGAAAACCCCTTCCTCAAGACAGTCATTCCTAGAATTGTGCAATAGGGTAAAAAAGCAAATAAAGGATAACAAAACCCAATATTATCAATTTGCTCTAAACTCCTCCCAACACAACCCTAAGCAATTCTGGTCCTCCATAAACTCCATTCTCCACCCAGGTAAAGTTGGCACCCCCCCCCAACTCCACCTACCTCTCTCCCCTCCTCCAACAGTATTGCTGCCTTTTTCAATAAACACTTTACTGAATCCATTCTATCTTTGGCTAAACAACACAATCCCCTCCCCACCCTCCACTCATCAAAACCAAATACTCTGTCCACTGTCTTTTCATTTTCTCCAGTACCCACCTGCAAAATATAAAAAAAAACTTCTATTAAATCTTAAGCCTACAAAACTTGCCACTGACAATCTCCCCTGCGAATACCTAAAAATAGCTGCTGAAGCCTTAGCCTTTCCAGTCTCTGTCTTGATAAACCGGGCCTTATTGGAATGTTATATCCCTTCACTGTGGAAAATATCCCACATAATCCCCCTCCATAAAGGTGGTTCCTCCACTGAACTCTCCAATTACTGCCGCAAGCCATCCTTTCTCCATTTTCCAAGATACTTGAGAAATGCATTCACTCTCGAGTCCCAGACTACCTACAAACTAATAACCTCCTCTCCAGCACCCAACATGGCTTCAGGCCATTCCATAGCACTACTACAGCCTTGCTCTCTTTCACTAGCACTGTCCATCATAAAAATAATGGCCTGTTCTCTTCTGCCATATTCCTGGACCTGTCTAAGGCTTTTGGTATGGTCTCGCACAAATAACTAATCTCTGTTCTCACTAATCTATCCTTCTCACAATCAGCTACAGACTTGTTTCACAGTTATCTAGCTGGCTGCCAACAATCTGTTGTGTGGCAAAATGATCTATCACCTCAACTTCCTGTCACACTTTGTGTTCCCCAAGGCTCCATCCTTGGACCACTACTATTCTCACTCTTGACCAATAATCTATTCACAGCCAACAAACAAGCCTCTCTCATACAGTATGCAGATGACTCTACCCTCATCTGCTCAACCCCAACTATACCTGAACTCCAGAAGATCACATAGAAAGCCTTTTTCTCTGAAGAAATCTGGCTATCTAATGCCCAGCTAATATTCAACCCATAGAAGGCTAAACTCCTAATCTTCCAACCCACAAAATCTAACCTAACCACCCCCACTTCAATATTCTAGCTAAAGACAACACCATCATCTCCCCAACAGAACACACCAAACTACTTGGAGTTGAGATTGACAACCATCTTAAATTCGGCACCCACATTTCTCTAACCATAAAAAGTTCACAAAAAACTAGGGACATTGTATAGAAATAAGCAACTCCTCACCAAAACAGCCAGAATTTCTGTTGCCAATTCCCACCTCATCTCCACTTTACTCTACGCCTCACCTATACTTACCAGCCTTAGACAAACTGACCTAAGAAGCTTGAAGTATGCTACAACAAAATCGCTTAGTTTGCCACTGGGGTATCCTATAGCAACCACCACTGTATCTCACTTAGAGAACTTGACTGGCTTGAACTCCCTCAACTTCTTCAACTAAATCAACTCTCCCTTGCTCACAAATTCGTAAACCACCCTCAAAAAGTACCTTCCCTACAATACATTCTCCAGCCTTACTCTACCACTAGACCACTACGCTCCAGCAGCAAAAATAAACTTCAAGTAACCAAAGCCAAGAACTCAGCTGGAGAAGCTGTTTTCTCCTGCATAATATCCAAGTTATGGAATGCTCTCCCTTCCTCTAACTACAGTACCTTCATGCTATCTCTTCAAACCTGAACTAAAAACCCATTTAAAAAGCCAGTGGTTATGTCAATGCACCAATCCTGACTAGTAACTCACCTTTTTACCTCTCCCTCTTCTCCCGTCCCCTAGCCACCCTGCCTCCCACTACCGATCATTAGAATCTTTCCTCCGCAGGCTCTGGCTGTCCCTGTTCCCCCCACCATACTCAATCCCTCAGTCCCTTTTCTAAAATTCTTAAACTCCAAATTCGTCTCAAGCTACCTACACCTTCCTATGCTTCACTGCCACTGCTCTCTCTCTACCTTTTTACCCCTCCAATCTTCCCCTGATATTACTCTAACCCCTTCCAGCTCATTCCACCATCTAGGGAATGTCTGCTATATATCTGTTGGCATACTCAGCAATATCTGATAATTTCTAAGAATTCATAAAATGTATCCGTTTTGAACTTATTACTATCTGAATTTACTTACTAACATTTTTTTTTTTTTCAAAACAAGTTTATTGTTTTAACATATAAGAGAAATATCATAACAATTTTATACAAATAATTAAAATAGGTATTATTATAATATTCAACAAAACAACTAAAGTATTTACAAAGACATCCACTACAATCAGATCAATTAATTAAACTAAAATACTGTGCTATTGAAATTAGAATTTTTTTAACAAATTTTGTAAATTATCCCATACAATAAAATGTGATGTTTTTCTAGTTGTTCTCATTCTAATTGTGCTTATTTCCATATGACACATTATATTCATAACATTTTTAAATTCATTGAACGAAGGAGGTGCATCTGAAATCCAATTTCTAGTTATTATTTTCCTAGCCACTGCTAGGATAGACCATAACAAGGGAAGCTTAATCTTTTAACACATTGAGGTACAGGTGTGTTGAATAATATAAGAGACTTAGAAATAATGAAATTATCTGTAAAAGAGCCTGCAAAATTCATTAATTGACTTCCAGTATTCTTTCAACTTCATACAGTCATAAAACATATGAGCCCAGTCAGCATTAATTTCTACATTACATCTCTTACATAGATTATCTTTATTATTAATTTTATTCATCATCAAAGGTGTATAAAAGATCTATGTAAAAATTTCCATGTATAAAGTCTCCAGACAATGGAAGATGTAGTTCTATAAGCAGATTCCAATATATATTGTTTATCTTGTTGAGTTGGTGGGTCCCCATTAATAGAGGTGAAATAATTCCAGTATGAATCTACATTGTAAAAGTTTCTTGTCTGATAATTTTATGTATATATGAAAGTTTACCTTTATCAGAAACTTTATGCTGTAAATTTATTATCAAGTAATCAATCAGTTTTGGAATAGATTCTTTAACTGTTATAGACATTAGATCTATTCTATCAATGAGATGTTGTCTAAAGATCTGAACCTCTAACCAGCAAGTTTCTCTTAGATCAAATTCTTGTTTTAAGAAATCTAGATTTTTAACTTTATTATCAGATATCAGCTGATACCAGTACTTTAGATTATTATCTATAGCTAAATGAGCTCCTTCAGAAGTAGATGACATAAGCATACCCTGAGTATAAATTATAGGGAATACAATAAAATTCCATTCCCTATACTTAGGGTGCATGAATATAAAGTTACGATAACTAATAATAATATTTAATGGGTAACAGACCATATGTTTAGGTGTAATAGGTGAAGTACAAAATTCCTTTAGCAACCACAACATGGAGTTATTTATAATCATATTTTTATGTGTTAAGGAGATTTTCATGAAGTGCATACTAATTAGCTCCCAATAATCTTTCCATTTTGCGACATATGACCGATCTATTAATAAAGTAATAACTTTTATAATAGAAGAGATAATATATAAATTAAAGTCTGGAAAAGAAATACCCCCTTGAGACCAGCTATTAGTATGTTTCTTTAATGCAATCCTAGGTCTATTAGGTGCCCATAAGAAATTTAACATTAGTGTATTTAGTTTCTTGATAGTTATTTTTGTAGGTGAAAGTATTATTGATTGTATTAAGTATAAAATCTTGGGGAATATTATCATTTTAATAATTGTAAGTCTCTCCTCCATAGTAAAAACATATTATTCCAGGTATTAAAAAGATTTTGTATATTAAGAAAACAGGTATTATAGTTATTATATATAATAGATTTAATATCTTTAGATAGTATTATACCTAAATAAGTTATCTGACCTGAGTTGGGTACATATTTAGTAAAATCACTAATGAGAGTATTTTTGTGTATATATAGGTAGTATTTTAGTTTTTCTTCATTGAATATTAAACCAGAAATACTTTTAAAATTCATCATTTTATCAAATAAAGACTGCATAGAAGAATTAGATCCTGCTGATGTAATTAGAACATCATCTGCAAAAGTTGAATTTTGATGTTGTATTTTCTTCTATTTCAAAACCCTCTATGTCAGTACTGTTTCTAATCAAATTAGCCCAAGGCTCCATTACTAAAGTGAATAATAGTGGAGAAAGTGGACATCCTTGCTTTGTACCTTTAAGAATGGGTATTTTTGTGAAACATATGTTCCTACCTTAATATAAGCCAGCGTTCCTTTGTATAAATGCTCAATTAAATTTACAAATGCATCAGAGAAATTTGTGCATTTCAGTAAGGTAAACAGATAGTCCCAACTTACTGAATCAAATGCTGAACCTATATCAAGACTAATAAGTGTTAAATCTTTCTTTTTCCTATTTGCAAAATCAATTAATGTTAAAGTTCTTCTTATATTATCAAAAGTATTTCTATTTACAATGAAGCCTGTCTGATCTATGTCTATATTGCCGGGGATAATTGTCTTCAGTCTATCAGCAAAAATACTCATAAACATTTTATAATCAACATTAAGTAATGAGATGGGTCGATATGAAGAACATCTAGTTGGATCTTTATTAGGTTTTAAAATTGGTGAAATAAATGTATATTGCCAAGATGGGGGGGGGTTATTAACTCAGTTTGGGCCAGAATAAAAACCTTATGTATTAATGAATATGTAGTTTTAGAAAGGATTTTATATATCTCTGGTATAATACCATCATTACCCGGTGCTTTGTTTGATTTAAGCTTATTTATTTGTGTAATAACTTCTGTATATGAAATACTCTTGTCCAATAGTTTAATCTGTTGTTTATTAAGCTTTTTATTCATGTTTGTGGTTATAAACTCCTTTATTTTATCTTTAGGTTCCATGTTAATGTTGTTATGGTTAATCTTGTGAAAGTGATTTCTAAATTCGTCCAGTATTTCTGGTATACTAGAAACATTCTTCTTTTCCTTAGAGAAAAGATTTCTTTGATATGGTTTTGTTTATTCAATCTTTTTGTTTTATTTTTAAGTCTATGTAAGTATTTGGGGCTTATTGAATAAGACAAAACTTGTATTTCTCTAAAGTTATTTTAACTTTATGAGTTAAAATTTCTTTGTATTTCTCATTTAGTTTGTTTATTTCTTCAATAACTTTCTTGTCCATAATATTTTCTTTATTATTATGCTTATAAGAGTCCAGTTTACTTTGAATATCTAACAATTCCTTATCCCAAGATTTCCTTTTGTTATTATACCATCTGATACTTTGTCCATATAGATATGATTTTAAGGCATCCCAAACATAGACAATGGAGACTTCAGGAGTATTATTTATGTCTAGAAAATGTTGTACTTCTGAAAGTATATATTCTTTATAGTCTTTTAGCTGAGTTAAGTATGCTGGTATCCTTTTGATCTGAACATTATGAGTATTTTTATCATGAATTCAAAACAATTGAGTTATGATCAGATATAGGACATGAAATGATTTTGGAATTAATTAAATCTGTTACCATCTGGTTAGAAATAAAGACCCTATCTATTTTTGAATAAGTTTTGTATCTGTTAGAAAAAAGGTGTATGGTAATGATTTTGACTCTATCTGATTATTAATATCATTCAAATGATAAGAATTAGCAAAATCATTTAAATGTTTTGCATTAGATGTAATTCTTCTTTTCTTTATAGTGGTAGTATCACTTTCATGTAGTATACAATTAAAATCACCAGCTAAAATAATATCCCCTATAGAGAATGATATGATCTTATCAATATGATGTTTCACTGTATTAATACCAATTCCAGGTATCCAATATACATTAATTAAAGTGTAAGTCTTCCCATTAATTTGTATTGTAACCATACAAAACATTCCTTTGTCATCCTGATAAGACTTAATGGTTTTAGGAATGGGCATACTTTTATTCCATAAAATAGCCACTCCTGTTTTTTTCTGAGTGTGCTCTGAACTAACCAATACTGTATACTTATTAGTGGCTAGTTTATCAATATCTTTTTTCAAGAGATGGGTTTCTTGCAGGAAGACTAGATTGGCCTTGTGTAGATTAATGTATCTTATTAGGCTTGCCCCTTTACACGGATTATTCAATCCATTAATGTTTAAAGAAATTCCTTTTAAAGATGTCATTTGGCATTTTTAAAACTCAAGAATCTTATGATCGAAATAACAAATAACTAGATAAATATTGTTACATCTCCTCTTTTAGGTGTACCTTTAAATATAGCTGTATTTATTAAATCTCTTATGGGATTTTGTATAGGATTCAATTTTGTTTGTAGTGACAATGAGTGTACAAAATATATTGTGGATGTCAAAACTATATACATATAACAATGAACAAGTGAAAATAATGTAAGGATTAAACCTTGCATCCCGCCTGGAGTTGAAAACTCCAACTTAGAGCAGTATTTACTACTCAAGTTAACCCCCTACCCTAAGCAGCAGTACCTCAGCTACCACCTTATCAATTTAATACTAGTTATATTTAACTGAGGTTAACAGTTTTCAATTCAATTATCTATCAAGACAAAACTACACATTTGGTAAAACAGCATCATATAAACTAAAATAAACTTTTTTTTTTTTTTTTTTTTTTTTTTAAACTGTTCATACTATTATATAGATCTATGTAATATATAACACTTGTATTCTAATAGCATTCAATAATCTTAATGTTAGAAATCAAGAGGAGAGAAAATTATGTTCTAACATTCATTTAAATCAAAAACTTTGGCTAATATGATTCAGACATTACATGCATTAAGATGCATCTATTTTCTGTCATGTGAATTCTATCAACAGCTTCCAAAAAATCTTGAATTGTTTGTATATGAGCATTTACTTAAACTCATTATTGTCAATAGAGTAAAATATTGTATTCATAAAAATTATTATAAATCATATTGCATAGTTATGCAGATTCTCAGAAACACGTGTTACCTAAAAAAAAAAAACATCACACACATAAACACAGACACACACACATATATATACAAATACACACATATACATACACACACACACACACACACACACACACACACACACACACACACACACACACACACACACACACACATACATATACACATACACATATATACATACATACACACACACACACACACACACACACACACATATATATATATATATATATATATATATATATATATATATATATATATATATATATATATCTGATCTCACTGAGTTGTGTCTTTGTAGAGCACAATCCTATTTGCTGTCCCTAGAATAAATCTGTCTGCTTTATACAAAATAATGCACAGCAAACACATATTAGTAACCAGATTTTACAATCATGCTAACCTACTGCTTTAAAATATATCACATGACATTTCTTCCAGAATAGAGTTATAAGATTATTTATGTTTGTCAATCAGATGAATTAAATGAGTTATAGTAAAGTATATGTTTGGAACACAAATTTTTAACACAGATTATTATGCTGCTGTTAAGTAGATTTTCAAAAACATTTAAATAAATGTTTCATTTTTATGCCTTCTAAAATAAGACATTTACTTACTACAAGAAACTACATCATTTAAACTCATTATAACTGACATATTTTATGAACAGAGTATTTTTCTTGAATCTGTGGTGTGTCAGTGTGATAACCTTGTCAATGTTTATACTAACTGCTTTCAGTTTCTCTGTGAGAATTCTGTGATTTGAAGATTCTGAGGTAACTCAAGGACATTGTGCATAAGACAGCCCACATCCCAGATTGTCTCTCTTAACATTTTGGCGGAAACTTATTAAAAACTAGTGACAAACATTCATTTAGCAGTGTAAATGCATCTAAACATGACAGAACCTCCACAATGTATTCCACAGATCATCACAGCCTCTATGCAAGTGAAATTAAACTCAAAATTACCAACAAGTAATAAAACTCAGCATTCTTCTCCCAACTCAATTTTCATACAAATCCTATTATTCACTGTGCCCACACAGTCAAAAGCATTTCTATATATTAATAAAGAAAAGAAAAGAGAGTAGAAAATAAAAGGGAGTGAGGCAGAAATAAAAATGTAAGAGAAAGCTGTAAGAAGTATATACAATGGAATGTTATTTACTGTTTATATTAATAGAGTTATAAATAAAACATATTATTTACTCTTATTTAGTTCTGATTATTATTAGTTAAAGCATGACAGATTATTTACAAACAAGCATAAGCAGTATAATCAAGAAAGTATAATTAGAAATAGCATTTGAAGAACTTATAAACTTTTACAAGAAATAAATATGTTATTATTCTATTAATGATATTTTCATTACTGTTCTCTCCCTGCCCTCCCCCACCCTTTACCCACTACATAATCTAAATAGAATGTCATTGTTTAAACAAAGAAAATAATAAAAGAAGAAGGAAAAAAAGGTAAATATAAAAAATGTATCAAATTACTAACCTTACTTTTTCAGAAAGAAAACAAATCGAGTCACAGCCTGCCATTAAATCCTCAGGCATTTTGACTGGTTATGAAACAAAACATTTCTTTGCACATAGAGAATAACTTTGATTAAATCTTTTCCAAAATATTTGTGGCTTTCTGGAAATGCAGGAACTATATTCAAAAAGATTAATAATGAACTAAAATGATGAGAGGGAAAAAACATATAACAAATCATTTGTTTTTAGTCTCTTCTTCTTCTCTGAAGTCTTCCAGGAAGCTTCAGTTGCCAATCTCTTTAATGAAGAACTAGCCCATTCCATTTCTTCTATTTTATCCAAAATCCTTTTTTTTTGACAAACAGTAAAGCAGAGTCTAAATCATTGAAGACCTTAGGACCATCAGGAAGGAAGATTTTAAGCTTGGCAGGAAACAGAAGGTATGTTTTAAACTGTGCTTTTAAGCTCCCTTATTAGTGGCAGAAAAACTTTTCTTTTAGCAATTACCATGGAAGAATAGTCATTGTCAAACGCACAGTTGTCTCATTAAACTTAACAGGAGCTTTAGCCCAAGCAGATTTAAGAACCATCTCTTTATCAAAAGATGATAGAAATCTAACTATAACTGATCTAGGACAGTTTTTGTTAGAGTTAGTATTAGCTATAGATCTATGTGCTCTTTCGATACCAAAAGAGAATGCTTCTGGTAAATCTAAAGTTTTAGGGAGCCATGTTGTTAAAAAAGAAGTAATATTGTTACCTTCAATATTTTCTGGCAGTCCAAAAATCCTAATGTTATTGCGCCTAGATCTATTTTCCAGGTCATCCAGCTTTGTTTGTAAATGTGTATTTTGTTTCAGCAGAAACTCAATGTTGATTTCCTCTTCTTGTATTTTATTTTCCATGTCATTCACAGCTTCTTCTATGCCTGTCATCTGGATCTTCTGTTGTTGCAGGTCCATATGTAACAAGTCTATTTGTTTTGTAGTTTTTTCTATGAAAGTGTCTATTTTAGTATCCATTTTATCCATCTTAGCAGTAAGTTGCTGGACTATAATTATCAGAGACTGAAGTTCTTTCTTGATGCTGGAGTCTTGAGAATTTGTCTTACTGGAACTCATTTCAGACTGATAAACTGACAGGAAAATTTCCAAAGTAATTTCTGACAGGAATATTATTAAGATTTCCTTTCTTTTTTAGATATAGTTCAAGAACTATATAAAACAAACATATTTAGAAAGAAAATTACTTCAAGAATTAATTTTTTAAGTAATTAATTCCTGTCAATGTTATGAAATTGGTGGAGCTGAAGAAATCTGCTGCTATCCTGTGTTCATCCTTGGCCACGCCCCCCACTTACTAACATTTTGATTACCCTGATAATTCAGTGGTCATCTTGTATGTTTACAATGTTGCTACTGCGTGTATTGATTGCTTTTGTATGTATATCAATTGTTCTTCATATAACTTTGTTGGTCATGTTTACAATGGCTATTGCTAATTTTCTTCCTGGGCCTCCACTGAAAATTGACCTGTGTCTAGTCAGAATTTCCTGGTAAAGAGCTGTAAATAAATAAATAAAATAAATAAATAAATAAGTAATGGCACAAAATGTCTCTTCATTTAGAAATATTATTTTTATATGTGATGTTCTAACAATGCAATAAAGAAGTGGTTCTAGAATTGATTTCGTCTTTGTTTTGTAAATATACTACAAATGGGGAAGTTGGAATAATGGTTAAGATGTTTACCTTACAGACATAAGGTATAGGGTTCCATTTTCATATGGGGTAATTGGCTAAGCTTAAAATGGTCCACAAGAGCAGTTAGCCTAATACTAAACTATGAACCTATATATGTCAGGTGTTTTTTATTTAATATTATTGTTATTATTATACTTTTGATCAGCCGCTTATTCAAATTTTGTTTTGTAAGGTGCTTTCTAATAAAGTACTTTAATAAAAGTTGAGTTGAAAAGCAAGCATATTGTCAGTGTAGTGGAGTGTCACATAAGGCTGTAATATGTTGGTTTAAGTAAAAAAAACTGTATTAGATTTAGTCATAAAATGGACTTTGTGAGAGCATGCAAGTAAAAAATGCTACAAAGAAATAGAATGGCAAAACAGAGTGCAGGATGGAAAGCATGATTTAAAATGTATTTTGAGTGTTTTTTCTCCATTTTCTTTCACATTGTGTCATTTTCTGTTGTTTAGAGCATGCTAGAGATGTACTGGAGAGGATTTCTGCCCATATTGCCCTGAGAACATGCTTAAGAGCTGACTAATATTCATCTCCAGAGGTCATTCCTGAAGCAGGACCTCTTCAAACACCCTCACCTGATCCAAAGACTGAGATCAGATATCTGCTTATCTCTCCTCCATACCAAGCTACCCCATACTTCTCAACTTGCAGACATTGGAAATCCGGGCAAAAGAAATGGAAAGTAGGTACATCAAACCAAAAATATGTATACCTAATTAGCATAATATTTGAATACCAAATAGCACAACTCATTTCACTTCCATTCAGATTTCAGGATATGACTGAAAAACACAAGTTAAAAACTGAGTGCCAACCCAAATTGCATCTAAATGCTTAGATATTGTCAGCATTAAATACATAGGCACCGGAAGCTATTGAAGACTGGGCGGGGGGGGGGGGTGAGGGGGCACTTAGTGATCTAAAAAGGGCAATTTTTTTATAACTATTTACTACCACAACATAGGTTCACTTGGAGGGCATTTTAAGCTTAGCCAATTCCCTTTTGGCACTTGAATTAACATTTGCTGATTGGTCTTACCTATCCCATGGATGATTATTGCGTATTAGCCCTAATGAGAATAACTGTGATCATACCATAGATAATTTGAGGGGACCCTTGTAAGGGATGCAGCATTTAGGAACTGCCTTTATCCATTAGTGGCATGAGGGGCAATCCTGGAGTACATTTTCTATTGCCCATCCTTAGATCCACTTTGCATTTGAATATGGATGGATGAGCTTTGTTTTATTGTATAGATAGTCTGTTCTGGAACAGTGGTAACCTCTGTGATATATATCCATCTCACCACAACATTCAGTTTAGATACCTGGACTGAGTATTTCTGATGCCATTTGACTTGCTGATGTTCAGTAGGTCCAACTGTATTAGGTCGGAGGATGCCTTGTATGCCAGACATGTCACCTCTAAACACTCTGTAAGATACTGAGTATAGCAATAAATCTTTGAGGTGATCCATGCAAGACCTATTGTTTAGGACTTGTATCCTTTTAGTAAGATATCTCTGAAGGTATTCCAGTTGTTGCATAGAGCTGGACAGATACATGTCAAAGTGGGCATTATACAAAATTATTGACCTAATGAGAGCTTTGTAAAGGGGGACAGCAACATCTCTAGATCTAGTCACAATCAGTTTGTTTATAAGCTGTGAAATATAGAAAGGCTTTCTTATGACTCTGGGCACATGCTAGTCAAAAGTTAAGTCACTGTACACACTAGTTCCCAAATGCCAAACAACTGGGTCAGTTCTCAGAGGGCATGGTCATGATTTTGACACCAGTTATTATTTGGGACAAACCGTCCTGCATGATGGTTAAGTCATTTGGGGATTCAATAACTGCTCCTAGCTTGCAGTCATCTCAAACTTAGCCAGCCAAAGCCCTTTGGTATTTTATTTTACTTTTGAGATGTATATGCCAAACAGAAAAAGTCTCAGCATCAAACCCTGGGGGACTCATTTGGTGACTGGTCTCTTCCCCTATTTTGATCTCCTTCATCCTGTGAGCAAGTTGACAATCCAGCTAGTGATGCAAGTGTTTGCTCTTAGATTATTCATCTTTTGTACTACACCTGAGTAGGGGATCATGTCAAAAGGCTTGGTCAGGTAAAGGTAATGTGGTGTGAACTGTTTTACCTTCATCCATTGCTTTGGTAACAAGAGTAAAGCATAAAATTGGCCCATGATTTTGAGCCTTTCACACTTTCCTCTGGGCTGTTTTCAAACACATTTTTAGGGCCATGCATACGTGTATGCATTCTTTGATTCACTTTTCCGATTGTATTAAATTATATTCCTTGTATAATACAGCACCAGTTGTTAGAATGTGTTTTAAATTTGTAGTTTTGAACAGTCTTCTAGTAAGCAATGAAACAAATTGTATGACGCAATAATGACAAAACTACCCATTTCAGAAAATTTCAACCATAAAAGGCCACTCAAACTTCTGTCATTACAAATAACAGTAAATATGCAAAATCTCTGCAGAAGTAAGTCATCTAAATAATTCCACATTAAAGGAATCTGAAGAGGTTGCTGCTAGGAAACAACTTTATATTTCATTGTTTCATCTACAAGTAAAGCAACTGTTGCCCCTGAAGAATAATTTGCATATGTTACATTAAAAATGATAAGCTAGTAATATTGCAACAGGGAATGGATGGCAAACTGATAACAAGTTCATGGTTACTAGGTAATTCCTCCAAAGGAGAACATTCACAGGACTGCAGCATCCACTCCCTTTAAAGTACAACACAGTACAATATCAGTGATCCATCTGTATTCTGTGAGAGTAGAACCCAAAGCCTTTTGCATCAAAAGTAAGGTTACTACCTGTTGTGCTACTAACAATGCAAACAGACTTGGAATAAGCAGCAGTAAACTTCTCTTCCCCTGAAGCTCTTGGCTCTTTGTAAAATTTTCTATTTATTTAACAGGGAAGTCCAACTTGGAACAAAGCCAGTTTTCAGCAGAGGCCCAGGGAGAAATGCTCCAGGCATGTGTCTTTGTAACATGGGAGGAAACTGGAGTACCCAGAGGGAACCCACACAGATACAGGGAGGACATACAGACTTTACACAGAAGGCACCCCAGCCAAGAATCAAATCAGAAAACCTCTTACTGGGAAGCAACAACACTACCACTACACCATCCACATGGCACAACTAAATCTCTCAATTTCACAGCAGAAGAAATCTGGAAAAAGCCAACATTTATTTTTGGGGGGGGGGGGCAAAGGCCCAAAACCAGGGACACATTTTAAATATTGGTTGTATAATCTTAGAAAGTTGCTAAAATAGTGTTTTGTGTCAACATGCGTTTCCAAAAAAGATAGGAAGGCTGAATGTTTTGTGTTACCGTGTGTTTCCAAAAAAGACAGGAAGACTGAAACTTAAAGGGGCTATCATTATTTTGTGAATTCCATTCTCACTGATTTACCAGAAAACCACAAATTTTAAGAGGAACAGACCAAAAGTATGAGCCAAATATTTTGTGAAAATCTAGACAGTTGAGACCTATGGACTAAACTCCCTGAATCACAAGTGTTGGTGTGGGTAGAGAATGCAGGCTTCTGTATCTAAGGAACAGGGTTTGAGCCTCAGAGATTCTAACCACCAGTTAAATGTAACTGGGGCATCGTAGACATAAACACACACACACAGACTTGGGGGAAACACATAAATAAACCTCTCCTTACCGTGGACAATCTGCCAGCAGGCTTGATGTGATCAGGTAGTTGTTTCCATGCACTTTTGTGTTTAAATAGTGTGTGACACTCGCATGAGTCCTTACAGGTCTTGCAGCTGTAAAAGTGGGGGGGGGGCTTCCCTCCCCCCTCGCCCTGTGATTCTGGCACCTATGATTAAATACCAAAACGAAGGGAAAACAATACCCAAGGGTCAACTGCACATGGAAGCAACAGGATGACCAGAGAAGCAAAACATAACATCTGAAGTAGGGACTTCATTTGTCAGTGACCTGTGGGTCTTGGATCCAAGCCGGCAACTTGTTTCATAGCTAATGGATCTGAGCTCCTAGCTCCTCCCCTCACCCATAATCTCCTGCCAACCCTCCATGACCTCAGATCTAGTTTGCCGGAGGTGGGTGGTCTGCCCCCAAAGCTTCCTCCGACGAGTCTGTGTTTCTGGAGGCATTCGAAGCAGGCCCGTCTACCTCTTGGGTGTCCCCTCCGGCCTACCCCCTGGTGGACCTTATTATCACCAGGGCGTGGAAGGACCCGGACACTGTGGAGCCAGTCCAAAAACGCCCGGACAGGATACTGAGCCCCCCCGCAGACCGGTCACACTGGAGCAAGGGTCCCCCCGTAGATGCCATGTTGAGGGCAGCAGCCACGAAGAGGGAACTAGCTCAGGAGAGCCCTCAGTCCATCCACCGAGCAAGGAGTCCCTCTCGATGGATCGCTTAGGGAAGCAAGTTTTTAGTTCAGCGACCTTTTCGGTGAGGTCTCTGAACTATATGGCACACATCATCAGGATGCAGCGGGATCTTATCAAAGAATACGTTGCCTACCCCCCCGAGTCCATGTCGGCGGAGGACAAACAGTTGTACTCCACCCGAATGGCCACTCTGAGATCTATTTCAAATACCTCTATGCGGCTATTGTCCCACGCCACTGATGGAGCCGCTAGAGCTAGCGGAGCAGGCCTAGTCATGATACATCAGGCCTGGCTCCATCATTGTGACTTTGCGGAGCCTTTTAAAGCGTCCTTTGCGAATGCCCCTTTCGATGGTTCTGCCCTGTTTGGCAAAACGGTTCGCGAGACACTAGTCCAGAGCGAGAAGGATGGGAAGATGTTGTCTGCCATCGGAGTCCGCTTCTCTGCTCCCCAGCGCTCCTTTTCGAAGAACCAAAAGGGTCAGAAGAAGATGTGGTTCCGGAAATCGCAACACTCCCAACCCGCTCCGGACAACCAGTCCTTCTGTGGCAGAGGAGGACAGGGAGGACGCCGCCCCAGGGGCAGAGGGGCTCCGAGGAACTTTGGGTCCAGAGAACCTTTCTCTGACTGGCCCACGCAGCAGCCCTGAAGGGTTGCCCGGCTGCTCCACTCTGGAGGCAGTCAGGGGTCGCTTCTCGGAGCACCTAGCGGCATGGGAGCCCATTACGACAGACCGCTGGGTGCTTCGAATTATATCCAGAGGGTACAAAATTCCATTACTTCATGTCCCCAAATTCAAGAACCTCCCCGATGTACCACCCGATCAGTGGGAGGCTGCAGCCGCAGAGATTCAGCAGCTGCTAGAAAACAGAGCCATCCAGCCCGTCCCCCAAGACCAGCTCGGATTAGGGTTCTACTCCATGTTCTTTTTGGTGCCAAAAAAGACGGGGGACTCGAGACCAATTCTAGACTTGTCCCGTTTGAACCTGTCGGTAACCAAGGAAAAATTCTGAATGGTCACTCTTCAGTCTATTCTCCCCCTTCTAAGGGAGAACGATTGGATGTGCTCTATAGACCTCAAGGATGCGTACTACCACATTCTAATGGACAGACGATCCAGGAGGTTTCTCCGCTTCCGGCTGGGAGCCAGTCACTACCAGTTCAGGGTCCTTCCCTTTGGCCTCAACACAGCCCCCAGGGTGTTCACCAAGGTGTTAGCAGTGATAGCGGCCCATCTGAGACTCCAGGGAATGCAGGTCTTCCCTTACCTGGACGACTGGCTCCTGACCGCCCCAACAAGGCATCTACTTTGCTCAGCCAGAGATTTCTTTCTCCGCCTAGCCCCCCAATTAGGCATCACCATCAATGCCAACAAATCTTTTCTGGCTCCGACACAAGTCATAGAATTTATAGGAGCCAGAATAGACACCAGAGATCTACGAGCCTTCCTGACGTTGGAACGACTACGGAATTTGCAACTTCATGTGCGGGCCATCCTCCAGGCAGAAGCACCACCAGCGGAATTGGTCCTGAGGGCGCTGGGCTCCATGGCGGCAGCGATAACGCTCCTTCCATGCACCCGTCTGAACATGAGGGTACTGCAGTGGACCCTTCTAGTACAATGGTCCTTTCTGTCCTTTCCTCTCCATCACCCCATCACTATCAGCAAGGCTTGCAGGAGAGCCCTATTATGGTGGCTTCATGCTCCGGATCTCCATATGGGCCGACCCTTCTGCACCTCTCCCCCTCTCGCCATGGTGACCACGGACACCTCCCTCCTTGGGTGGGGGGGGCATTATTCAGGCAGGACCGTCCAAGGCACGTGGAACGATACAGAGACCTCCCTGCATATCAACGTTCTGGAGATGAGAGCGGTGCTGTACGCGTTGCAAGCACTTCAGAATCTCCTCCCCGTAGGAACTATTGCAATTCAGTCGGACAACATGTCTGTTGTCTGGTACATCAACAAACAGGGGGGAACCAGGTCTTACCCCCTATGCCGCGAAGCCATGAGAGTGTGGGAATGGGCGATTTCCACCAACCGCTTTCTGATTGCAACGCACATTCCGGGGCGGGCCAACATCCTAGTGTACAAACTCAGCCGCACCCTTCTTACCCCTTACGAGTGGTCTCTCAACCCACTAGTAGCAAAGCAGATATTCGCAATATGGGGGCAACCCTGCTGCAATCTTTTTGCCTCTCCCTCAAACACCAAATGCGACAATTTCTTCGCTCTGATTCCCCCTCCAGGGGAAACTCCAAGAGACGCTCTGGTGCATGCTTGGCCGCCCGGTCTACTTTATGCCTATCCTCCTCTACCCCTGATGCTACAGCTCTTACAGAAAGCCTCGTGGTTGGGGAGCAGGATGATCCTCATTGCCCCATTCTGGCCTCGGCAAATTTGGTTCCCTTACCTGTGGTCTCACCTAGTGAATCCCCCCTGGATTCTGGATCCCAGTCCGGATCTAATCTCACATCCGTCGGGCTTGCCGACCCCAAATCTGGACAGTCTGAAGCTGACAGCTTGGTTGCTCCAGTTCCACTCCTAGTTAGGACTCCTTGTATCTCTTCACCAGTCAAAGCCATCCTCGTGGCAGCGCATAAACCTTCCACCAGGAAAGTGTACCGCAGTAAATGGAAACGTTTCTCCGTCTGGGTGGAGCATCATAATCTAGATCCCTTTACGGCTCCTCTTCCATCCATACTAGACTTCCTAACCGGACTTTTTCAGGAAGGCGCTAGTTGCTCAACTGTCAAAGTACAATTGGCTGCCATCTCCCATTACCATGTGGGACATGACACAGGGCCCTTGATGTCAGCCAAATTGTGTAAAACCTTTCTCAAGGGCACCTTCTTGCTCAGACCCCCTATAAAAGAAGCCGTACCCCCTTGGGATCTTTCACTAGTTCTTCAAGCCCTGACTGCTCCACCATTTGAGCCTGCCGCTACAGTGGATCTCAAATACTTGTCCTGGAAAACAGCATTCCTTGTAGCCATTACTTCAGCAAAAAGAGTTTCGGAGCTTCAAGCCCTTTCTGTGAAACCTCCTTACTTGATCTTTCATCCGGACAGAGTGTACCTCAGGACCAATCCCTCCTTCCTTCCCAAAATAGCATCAGAAACCAATATAAATCAATCCATAAATCTACCGGTCTTCTTTCCTAAATATCAGAATAAAGGAGAGTACAAGCTGCATTCATTAGATGTTCACAGGCAGCTGCATTTTTATATGCATAGAACCGCTGGTCACAGGCAATCCAACCAGCTGTTCATTTCCTTTGTCAAATTTAATTTGGGGAAAGCAGTATCAAAAATCTCCTTGTCACGCTGGATTTCCCAATGTATTCTTTTAGCGTACCAAGCTTCTGGGAGACCCGCACCTGAAGGAGTTCGCGCACATTCCACTCGTTCCATCTCTACTTATGCTGCCTTCAAATCTAGAGTTCCGTTGGATGATATTTGTTCGGCAGCCACTTGGGCCTCATCTCATACCTTTATTAACCACTACAAACTGGATGTAATTTCTAGAGGGAGAGCATCTTTTGGCTCTGCGGTGCTCCGCACTATCCTTCCTTGATGGCCACCCAAGATTCAGGTAGCTGGGGACTCTGTCCCACAGGTTGCTGACAAATGAAGTCCCTACTTCAGATTAAGAAGTTATGTACTCACCATAACGTTCCATCTGAGTAAGTGGCTTCATTTGTCTGCAACCATCCCCCCCTCCTTCCCCCTGGCCTTCAAAATGGATCTATGTGAGTTGTTTTATTGGAATACCCTTTTTGGGTATCTATAGAGGGGCAAACTTGATCTGAGGTCATGGAGGGTTGGCAGGGGATTATGGGTGAGGGGAGGAGCTAGGAGCTTGGATCCATTAGCTATGAAACAAGTTGCCGGCTCGGATCCGATATCGGCTCCAAGACCCACAGGTTGCAGACAAATGAAGCCACCTACTCAGATGGAACGTTATGGTGAGTACATAACTTGTTATTTAGCGTATTAAAAATACATCAAGGGTGGCACTAGCCACCATCATCTTGTCCAGTTTTCATTTATAGGGAAACTGAGGAACCACTGCTACCTACAGAGTGTTAATGCATAGTAGTAGGTTTCTGATGTATTCAGTTGTAGAGAAATAATAGTGATGTGCCAGAGTAATATACTTCATCTTTGTTTCACATAGCCACAATCGAGTTTTCCAGCTTGCTGCATACAAATACACTTTAGTCCTGCAAAACCAGAATAATGTCTATTTAACATGAGCAAATGACAGCATGTCAGTTACTTTCATCCACAAAAGTCCGCCTGCAGGCTTATTTTCTGACCCTTTCCCCTGGCACACTAATTTTCTGCTATATTCTAACAGGTTATATAACAAAAGGAAGAAACTGATGTCTAAGAACTAAAGGAAACTGAGTCAGCAGAGGAAGAATTATCTCCACAGCTGGAACAAGCAAATCAGAAATGTTGTAAAGTCATCTAAAGCTAATTACAAAGCTAAAATAGCATCTGTAGCTAAGGATAATCATAAGGCATTCTTTAACTACTTCCAAAATCTAAAAGGGAATGCCCAACTATGTGCCAAACTGATAGTAGATGATACCGCTCATACTAAACCAGACAAATTGTCAAGCTGCTAGCTGACAGATTTGGTGCAGACTTCACCCCCCCGTCCCACATTACATACCTCAAAGCATACCTGACACCAGTCCTCTGCCTAGTATCTCTAGAGATCAGGTCATATCTATGCTCTTCAAGGCCAAAAACATGGCCTCAGTGGGACCAAATAACATCCTAGGTTGCTTATTAAGCAATGTAAAACAGGACCTAGTGGACCCACTTGGCATTCTTATTAACCATAGCCTGAAAACTGGCTTTATTCCAGTAGAGTGGAGAACAGCAAAAGTAATCCCCTTGCACAAAGGGGGCCCCATCAACCAACCCTGGGAACTACAGACCCATAAGTCTAACCAGCCTCATCTACAAGGCCATGCAAAAAATCATCATGGACATTATCAACAAAGACATAGGTTGACCTTCAAACTCTAAACCAAACCTAGTTTGACTTTGCTAAAGGAAGATCATGCTTATTAAACCTAGTAGACTTCTTTGAAAAAGCCACCAAAGCCTTGGATGTAGGTAAGACAGTGCATACTGCCTATCTTGACCTAGCAAAGTCTTTTGACACAATCCCCCATTCAGGCATCATTGAAAAACTCTCCTAGTTGGTGATAAACCCTTACATTACTAGATGGGTAGCCAATCAGCTCACCAGCAGAACACATACTGTCAAAGTTGATGATTCCACCTCTACCAGTAGACTCGTCACCAGTGGCATAACACAAGGATCTGTGCTGGGGCCTTTACTGTTTGGAATCTATTTCTCAGAAGTCCAGGCTAAAGTAGATGGCCTTTGGCTTACCAAATTTGCTGATGATTGCAAATTGGTTGCAACCATTGAGTCCTTCAGTGATGTTAACATATTACAGGAGGGGTTAACACAGACAAATGACTGGTGCCAAAGTCACGGTCTAAAACTAAATGCAAAAAATTGCATTATTATCTTCTTTGGCAAAGCAGAATTCCCTACTAATTACAATATTGACAGTACTCCCCTAAGTTCAAACCCAGTGTTGCGAGATCTGGGAACACAGGTAAATAGCAATCTGAACTTTGACCATCCACAGTGGTAAGGAATGCTTTCTATGTTGCGCATCTCATATAAGTAAGGGGATTGTATCCAGGTCTAAGGATAACACCACTGTACTCGACCCTCATCAAACCATTAATAGAGTACAAAGCTCCCTTCTACATGAACCTCACCAGACATCTGCAGCAGCTGTAGAGACCACAGAAGTTTCTACCCAAGAAAATACAGGGCCGCCAAACCATGACCTACGTGGATAGACTGAAAGCCCTGTCATTGTACTCTGTATCATATAGGCTGCTGAGAGGCAAATTGTGCCTGGCCTACAGAGCAGTTTGTGATACTGCTCTGAAGGAAATGCTGCACATTCGCAAATCAAATGGCACAAGAGTCACTTGCTCTGGGGATCGTAACCTAGCCTATGACATTAATAGAACATGTTGGTGAGACAGATTTATCTCCCAGAGATTGACTGTACTCTGGAATAAACTTCCAGTTCACATGAATCAGAGCTCCTCACTGACCCCGTTCAAACACAACCTGGACAAATGGATGGGAGACCACAAATTCATCCTGGGGATGGCACCCATGTCCGTCGTGGACAGGGGTAGTCTGTGGTTATCATACTTGCTCTGCGAATTATGCCCATTTAACCAAGGACAATTGAAGCAACTGGGAATTAACATGGTTAGGTTTGTAAGGGCTCTAGGATCATTAGTCTAGTGACCTCTTATGAAGCTATAAGCATACCAAATACTTATATTGATGAAAATCTGGTGGATCGCAGGTACTCCTTTGCCATTTGGGCCCTTTGGCTGCATATTTTTTAGATGCCAAGTAACAGTTTTCACTCTCAATCTGCAAATATAAGTAGTCTTGGACATTTTAGAATCAGGCTGCATAATGTTAATGAGCTTAACATGTGATGGTGTTTCTTCAGAATAACAAACTTTTTACCCATATCCTTCATAGTACTTAGCTAATACAGTACTATGAAGGATATGGGTAAAAAGTTTGTTATTCTGAAGAAACACAAACTTTTTACCCATATCCTTCATAGTACTTAGCTAATACAGTACGTTGTTACTGGATCTTTGTTTACAGCTTTGCACTGTGGCTGGCATTTTCTGATTATCTTGCTACACCGGATGACTGTTTTGACAATGCACTATACATTTGTCAGCTGCTGAGCTATGCAAAGGAACCAAGAAGGTGAAGGCATAGTTGTTTTATGTGAACTGAAGCATAACTCTCATGTGCAGTGAGTTATTTTATTCCCAGGTTACAGAAGGCTGACTGGAACTGTTCTCCTTCCTCAAGATGGGGGGGGGATGATACTGCCCATGCCCATGCTACTGGCCATCTTCTGGTACATGCTAGAGAACAAATGAGGCAGCACTTCAAGTACAGCTAAGGAAGCCTGTAGCTATCTTAGCATGCAAATGTATTGCACTTTGGCCTTGTGGTAGTAGTACGACATAATAGAAAACATCATGATCTCTGCAGAAATATGACAGTCCCAAACCCCACTTTTTTATGCACAGACACACACACCGCACACTTGCACACATACAGCCTATCTCACAAGAGGATATAAAGGGCAGGGGTTTATCAAATATATTAATTCATATGTGGAAGGTGATTAGAGGCCGGAGTATGAATGGAGGCTATGGACCAGACAAAAATGAAGCTGGAAGCAGAGTTGTATTGGTCATTTTATCAGATGACAGTGTATGCTCAGTGATTGTTAATATGCAACTGGATGAGTGTTTGAGGTTTAAGCCAAGAGAAGAGTAGGAATTAGTTAATAACTATTATGCACTGTTCCTTGTACCATTAGGTAATGAGAAGGTTTGGATGAGGGCACCTAAAGACACCATGACCCTTCCCAGCACTACAAAAAGGAAATCAGGAAAATGCAGCATCACTAATCACAAGTGTCACAGGACATGAGACAATGTTACTGTAATAGCCCAGGGTTATATGTTTCATCTGTAGGACGCAGAACTGCAGTGTGATACTTTTCCATTAGACATTAGGGACAGTAGTAACCAGCATTCCCCCAAAGGACTGATTTTAGCAGATATAGTTAAGAGAGATCTATACATTGTGAAAACCTGAACATTTAATGATTTGTTTTACATTTATCTTTTAATTTATTATTGTACATAAAAGTGATGCCTTTCAGCATACAATAAATTATTAAGTGCTTGAGTCTGCAGATCACTGAATTGCAACAGTGAGTCAGATATTCTTGATGTTAAAAAAAATTACATTATCATTGGCTGTTCTTATTTCCTACAACCCCTGTACTCACTCACACATGCTTAAATAAAAAAAAAAATTGTCCTACAGTAGCATAACTCTGCATCCACTGTTTCCTTTTTTCACATTCATTAAGGTTGCCTCAGGCCTCAGTTTCCAGTCAACTGAAGCAGTGTGTGCCAGCAAAAACATAAATCAGAACTCCAGTCGTGCATTGTAGCATATACCGAGTCCCAAGCCTTCTGTGACCTCAGATCTACTTTACTTTTGTTGTGCAGCTCTCTCTGTCACCAGTCCATGCCCCACCCTCCATGCGAGCTCAGGAAGGAAATCGTGAAATAAAGGAGCTAGTAAGTATTTTGTGACTGGCTGTAAAAGAAGGCAGAAAATGTGTATTTTCTGAAAATTCTACAAAGCTAAGAGGTATGAGGTAGCCCTCTGGTGCTCATGGTGCTAACTGGTCGCAGGTCACCAGTGGTTGAAATGGATGCTGTATCTCTGCATCAGTGGGCTGGATTAGATGCACAAAATCACGGCAGCAAGGAAGTAAGGAAGGGACAGACAAAAAAGATACAGTCAAAGATGATCATTTTATGATCTAACTTACTTAGAGTTGTATAGCATCAATACAACTGAAAGAAGAATTATTTATAAATCTCCAGAAGTGTTAGGACTGAAACTTAATATGGAACTTCTTTGTCTGCGAATTTTATAATAGATTATAAGAAATTGTGGCATATGCTTACTATATTTTTGCCACCTACATGGGAACACAACACTAAAGGACATAAAGGTGAAAACTAAAAAAGAACACATTGCTAGTCTAAAGTTCCATGAGACCATGGCAGTGCTTCTTGTTCTTAAGCTAAAGGTAGGAGTGTATTACATAAACTAGAAGGTACTGTGGTGTTGCCTAAAATAATGAACACTACATGGGATAAAGGCTTAAGGAAGGTAAATGACGGGAAAGCTTATACATATAAATGTCTCTGAGAGGCATTATGAACCTAGTGATAAGGCTTATGCAAGAGTCTCTGTTGGGTGTTAAAGCTATTTTCAAATGTGTGCAGGGAGCAGTTCAGAAAAATGAACCTGCTACATGTATACATACACATGGTTATTTCAATAATTTTCAGTTATTGAATGCTTTTTGTAGTGGCATTTTTGCATGTCATTTTGGCAATAGAAAATGGACCAGTTACTGCACAGACTTACTGATTCACAAAGTTAAGATAATATTCTAGTAATGTGGAAAATGACAAACATATCTGATAATTTTCTTTCTTTTCTTTCACTCTTTCACTCACACTCTCTCTCTGTCTCTCCTTTTAGATATTCAACATCATTAAAAGTGTGTGGTAAGAAAATAAGTGTTAAACTTCATAAAGAAAAGAGCCATCCCAAAGGCTCCACCAAATGAGAAAGTATTATGTTATCACTTCAAGCTCCTTTTAGTGCAAAAAAGACAAAATACTTCAGACCAGTATAAGACTTAAGCACCCTAAATAGATTTATCCTTAAAGAAACCTGATAAATGGCCACTGTGCAGTCCGGCCTTCCTTCTGTCTCGGGAGGAGACTGGGTGTGCTCTTTGAATCTCCAAGATGCCTACTGCTGCATCAAGATTTTCAAGTAGTCTAGGAGGTTTTTGAGCTAAGAAGTAGAAACCAGCTATTACCAGTTTTGAACTCTGCCATTCAGTCTCATTTCAGCCCTGAGTATTCACTAAATGTTTGCCTGTAGCTGTGTGTGGCAAACCATAGACTGCAAGGATGAAGGTGTTTCCTTATCTGGTAAATGTCTCCTAGCTTCTCCAACTTGGAACAAGTTGATTTGTTCTTGGGAATCTCCTCTCAATCTTTATTCCTGCCTTTGGAAAGTAAAGTAAACACTGCAAAGTGCTATGTCCTATTTGGAGTCCTCTCAAGTGATAACATTTGTAGGCTGTACCACTGACACTTTGTCTTGCAGAGATGGTCTTCCCATGGACAGGGTCATTCCATTGCAAAATTAGGTTTATCTGATTGTTCAGTCTTATGTAGTTATCTTGTGTTATTATGTTTTAGAACATCTGGACTAGTGGCAGAAACAATTAATATGGTTGCCTTCATCGAATTGTACACTGGAGTTCTTCATTAGACCTTAAAATTTCAGTGGTCCCAATTAGCAGATGCCATGATAGTACACCTCATGATTTTAAGAGCTTGCAGGTTATATCTCAGATGGTAGTTTCACACTTCAAACCTAACACTGGGCAGTACATTTCAAGTTGCCACTCATGTAATGGCAGTCACCATAGATGTTCATTATATTGATCACTGCTGCACTAGCCTTACCTATATGGGTTGCATCTTGCCAAGGATTTAACAGCTGGCAAGCTTCCACAGCATCAGAGTGCCTTCCAGTTGCCCAAACTGTCGGTCAGCTGAAGCTGAAATGACAAAAAAACGAGTTTGGGAGTGAGAATCTCCAGAGATTTAGTGCTGTTGAAGAGTATGTTCCTCTGAGGCTTTGGAGGATTGATGGTCAGCTTGTGCTTTCCTTTGGGCAAATAAGTACCCTTTGGGGAAAAAAAACTTCAAATTTTCTTATTTTTTTATGTTTTATTTCTTTCCTCTTCAGTAAAGTTATTTTAAAGCTAGGAGTGTTGAGACTGTAATACACTTTTATACGAATAGCTCATTTTTTCTCAGTTTTAAAGTGATGTAAAGTAACTGAAACTTTTTTTTCTTTGAATAAATTGTGTTTATTTTATTTTTGGGGGCTGGCATAGTGTTCAAAGTGCTTTTTACTGTGTTTTTTTTCTGTCAAAAAAGTACTCTTGTGAACTGGTAGTGTTTACTGGCAATTGCTACTTGTTTTACCCAGGTGAGAGACACTGTTTTTGGCTTGACCATGAAACAAACTACCGGTCCCATAATCGGTCCTTCTTCCAGCCACAAAAAGAAAAAACAATTAAGCACACAGCCCCTGCCACCACAGCAGGCTAACACTTTGCCTCAGCCACAGGTGGGTGACTCTGCTGTGGCTATTTGTTGTACCTCAGACCACTCATCTTTTATCCTCTAGTGTAGCACCTACAGCCACTAAGGACTGGAGGTTAGTCATGTCTTCTCCTGGCTGGTGGGGTTCCCTCAGTGGACAAGGGAGAGCCACTCTTGTTGTTCCTGGGAGAGGAAGCAGGGAAAGTTTCCCTGTTGTACCAGAATGCTGTGTCCATATCTGGAGAAACTGTTGGTACCATTAGTAACACAGTTGGCCCCATGTTTTCTTGCCAAAAAGAAACAGAAAACCAAGTGTGTAGTTACACCTCCTCAGTTTTGTTTGGGTAGGAATAGTTTATTGGGTCTGGCTCAAGGTTTTAAGTTGGGCTATTGTTCCTTCTTGTAAAGTAGTTTCTGGTAAAAGATAGAGGGATTATTATTTTCCTAAAGAGAACCAAGATTCTAAATTTGAACAGAAAGATGCAGGGGATGGATACATTTTTCCTCAAATTTCTGATTCAGACTCAAAGGAGAGCTAAGTTTCTGATTTTCCCTGTGGAGGTTTCTCTTTCCTTCAGGGCCGGCCTTAGCTGAAATGGCGCCCTAGGCGAAGTAGTATTCCAGCGCCCCCTTAAGCCCCACCCACTCCATACTAATGCACACCACTATAAGCCACACCCACAGGTAGGCCACTCTCCAAGAAGGCCACTTCAGTCTTTTCCTTCAATTATTTAAATGCAGTCATTCACATTTCAAATTATCCTGGCTAAGCTAATGCATTGCCCATGGAATAAACTCTTTTTTTTTTTTAACTCGGGGAAGGCGAACTTGCAAAGTTAAATATGCATTATTGAATGTTGGATTTCAACTGATGTTAGAAACAAAGCCAGCATTAGAATGCTTAATATCAATATTTAAAAATCACCTGTTTTTTTTTTCTTAAAATTGAATGCAAATTTGAGAAAGGCAGTTGTATTGTGTAAGTGTTTGATAAAATCATAGACATAAACTTCCACCCTGTCCCATAACATAACAATATTGTCCAGGTATATTAAATACAACTTGCAATATTGACAAGCAAAAATCATAATTAAAATGTTAAATACTTCCCCAAGTATAAAGTAGCATGTTTGCATAAAGTGAGTCATATCACCCCATGGATATTCTTATCATTTGCTTAAAGGTTTCCCCTTCAAAAAAAAACAAACAAACATATAATTTTTGTCCAAAATCATGGAAATGAGATCCATATTATGCTAACTTCTCTCCATCTAATAACATCACAAGTTAGAAGGCCTTCAGGAATAATCTGGTACCCTCCTCCATGGGTTTACAGGTAAAAAGTCCTATAAGATCAGTTATGAGGGAAACTAAATTGTCATTCCATAGGTTATCCTTTAATTTCCCTTAAAAATTACAACAGTCCTTTAACATATGAGTATGTTTGTGAAAAACAGGTTTTAGGATTCTAAAGACTTCACTATAATAGGTGGTCTAAATGGTGGCTGTTCAATACCTGATGCACTTTTAGTATCCCCAAATTAGTGGGGGGGGGTCACTGGTTTGGAATTTTTCAAAAACTTGGTTATTAAGTGAAATCTTCCTGTCAATAATGTAATCATCTAATTGTAAATCAGTTTTTCTATATGAAATATGAATTAGTTTTCTAGACATACAGGTGTAAGTCCTTTCATCTTGCAAAATAATAAACATAGCACCAGAATAATTGATTGCATCAGAGATGACAATACCACCTCCTGTCAGATTTCACAATGCATATTGATTTGCCAGTCTTAACAGAACCTAGAACAGTCTAATTCCTACTGAGGTTGAAGGTGGTAAAATTTAGTTTTCTTCCTGCTAATATATAAAAATCATCCTCAAAGGCTTTTTAAATGCCTGAACAATAGGGTACAAAGCAGGATTAAATACACTTTTTTTTCTTTTTAAATCCTGCATCCCTATATGTATCACCAGATACTTCTTTCTGTGTACTTCATTAAAATATACTACTAGATTCAATTTTTTGATGTACAGTTTAAGTTCCAGCAATGACTCAGTTATAGAGTTCATAGAGTTCATAGATTAGTACTAGGTTAACTGCCTTCGTGGACCATTTTAAGCCTACCCAATTACCCCACGTAAGAATCAAACCCTTCCCCTTTGGTTTATAAGGCAATGCCTTAACCATTATGCCAACCAGAGGGATATCCAAAATTGTCTAATAAAATAGACAGATGGCTATAGTTAAAAATATTAAAAGTATTATGTGATAGCACACTGCCATCAAAATCAGATGTAATTACTTCCTCTTCCCTCTTTCCTTTCCTCTGCCCCTGTCCTCCTGCCTCCCAAATTCTGGCAGGGGATACATGGAGTCCTTGACATATCAGATGTGATTCTGTGTTTGTGGTCTTTTCATTTGGTTGGCCTGAATGAGTCTCCAACTACTCCATCTTCTGAAGTGGAGGAAAATCACTGTGATTATTTAAATTACAATCATAATCAACCTCTTCCCCCATTAGCACTTGCCTCATTCTCTCCAGGGAACTGATATTACTAATAATATTATCATTTCTACTGTAATGTTTAGACCTGTGCACATTCTCACCATCAATCCCATGATGTTTTGTATTTTTAATAGGATAACCTACCTTACTTTCATACTGTTTAACATCCTTATCAATTTTCATTTTATGCTTATTAAGAAAAATTGCACTTTGCTTATCTACTTATCACATAAATTATTGTACAGTCATGCATAATTGTCAAATAGTAAATCATACTTGATTTTGCATGTAAATGTTCAATTTCATAAGTTCAAAATTGTGACAATCAAACAAATTCACAAAAGCAATGTAAATAAGGCTTGCCATTCCCATATTATTAGGAAATTTAGTAGTACATAGACCTTCAGATACAATTTTACATCTCAAGCACTTAGTCAGGTAAGCATTAGACATCTGGGGGAGGCTTCCTGCAGCACAGACAGTTGGGTTAATAACTGTAGGGGTTCTGCATAGTGCTAAGCAGCACAATATGGACTAATATTTGGACTAAACATTTTTATAATTTTTGATGCTTTGGGTGTGATGTTCAGAGTCATATGAAGTGTTAGGTTCTACAGAAAGTTTAAAGACAGAAAAATTAATTGAGGGTTAATTACCCCAGTATTGATGCTGACTTATTAGGGAGGTTCAACATTATAACAGAAAATGCCTTCTTCCTGCCTACACAAGGCTAAGGGAAGGACTTTTAATTAACTATTTTTAAGCTCTATTTATGTGCTAATTTTTGATTAAATTTAGAGGGTCTGGCCTTCAAAGGAGCATATGCAATTAAAAGACTGATCATACTGCTTAAATGCTTTAAAGATTGTTCAAAGACTTTTTCACAGATAGATACGTAGTCTGACAGTTACTTCACTTTTGTACTAGCGTTTATCAACTAATTCAGCTAATGGATTGCTGAACAGAAGTTACACTTATCGTTAGAAGCAGTGTGTTACAGCATAACAAAGTCCAATGCTTTGTTGTCGTTTCTCGCAGGCATTGCTGTCTGTGTGCACTTTGTAAATGTAAGAAAGTAAACTAGGAATTTCAACGTGAGTGCAACAGTAAGCATCAACACATAACTCACACTTAATAACAAGGAAACTGCAATTCTGTTGTTCATTAACTGACTACTAACAGTATTCCAGTGCTTTGTTAACATCTACTTTTATATTCCACTTGGGATATTAATGGCATCAGTGGTTCACTTAAGCACCTCAAGTACCTCATAGGATCTAGTTTGTCATGTCTAACATTCTTAAGCTCAAATCTTCCTCAAACATGTTATGTCTTCATTCAGATTATTTGATTCACCTATTTGCCAATTCATAATAAGGCAGGCAGGTCTGTTTTTCTTTGTAACTATATACATGACTTTTGATGCAGCTGACACAGGATGTCATCACTGAATTGGACCTATAATACTAAAGGAAAACAACATAATAATCACTTGTAATTCCATATTTACTGCTGCAAATGGAACAAGCTAGTATCTGCCCTCAGTTTTGTAAATACTTCCTCGAGTCTAATTTATCCAAATGACAACTATATGGTTTTGATTACCTTATCTTATCTTACTGCTATTAGCATCATTACTTTTGTGTGCACTGTTTGTCGCATGTATAATTATTACTATATTCTTAATTCTGTATCCTGTTTGCATTTGTTATGACTAATCTGCATATAGCAACCTGTAAAACACTTGTACAACATGTATCATGCTGTGTGCCTGAATCATGGCTGAAATTGAAACATATGGCTTAGTCCAGTCTCCACTCACCCAGTCACAAACATTTTCAGTTTTAAAGTAACATTTATAACCTATTTATCATTTAATGTGGTTATTATTTCCTTAAGGTTCTTCACTCAGCTTTCATTTTCTTAAGACTTATAACTGCTTCCCAGTTGTCCACTGCAGTACATTACATTGCCTTTTATGCAGTTTTTTATGTTATATAATTTAGTATCCATAAAATGCTGCTTAGTATATGATGTTGTGCTTTTTAACTATTTTATTATTTTTAATTTAAACAAAAGGAAAGAGGATGGAGAAACTGTGAAGGAAATAGGAAGAAATGATCAATGGTACATACTAGTTACTTTCCTTATAAACAATCAATCAAATGCAAGTGTTGTGCATTTACAAAGCTTATTAAAAGGCCAGGTCATTAATAAAGCACTTCTCAGCTGTAGAAACGTGGCTTCTTGCCAGTAAGATAACAAAGAAGGAAATCACAAAACTTGTGAGAAGGCAGGCACTCTATAAAGAAGCTCTTTAAGCTTCCACCTGTTTTATTTTACTCTTTGCCAAACACTATACACCTTATTAAGAATTTTAACCTGATCCACCTTACTTTTGTTACCTTTCACTTGAATCAGTGAATATTTATTCAACGAAGAAGCCTAACAGAAAATGTAGCGGCACATCATGGAAGTAGAACATTTTTTAGCCAAGGACAGTGACATATTCTTCATAGGGTAGTATGAGAATTTTCTGCAGTGGGTCCACTCACAAGTCAGCATGCTAGTCTTTGTGCACATTCTTACATACCATCAATGCTTGAATAAAGCGTGATGCCCTGGATTCCTGCCTTAAGTATGTAGTGCAACATGTCAGGCTCTCCTGGTACTGCTCCACTTGTATGCGAATCAGTTGGGTGAATGAACGGTGAGCCAGTGTTGGCTGCTCACTCCCACGCGCAATTACTACCCTCTATGGGCGGCGTTGAAATTAAAAAAAATAAATGTTGTTGTTGCTGTCTTTCGGCTTTTCCCGGTCAGGAGTCGTCACAGCAGAACTCCGGTCCGTAAATTGTGCCCTTTTGAGGTCGGGGAGGGCGCAATTGCTAGCCTCTATGGGCGGCGGTGAAATTTAAAAAAATAAATGTTGTTGTTGTCTTTCGGCTTTTCCTGGTTAGGCTTGTCATAGCAGAACTCCGGTCCATAAATTGCACCCTTTTGAGGCCGGCCTGTACAGCGCCCTAGGCGGTCGCCTAGTTCGCCTATGCCTAAGGCCGGCCATGCTTTCCTTAAGACTATTGTTAGAATATACCATTGTTTTCAGTGAGAGAGTACTTAGGTTTTTCAGTCCCTCAGAAAATACTATGAGTTGTTGCAGAATCCACACACATTCATCCTGTTCTGTCTGCTTTAGATGATGTGGGTGTTACTGTCTGCAAATTTCCTGATGCTCAGCCAGCTGCTCCTAAAAAGGCAGATAGGATGTATAAAGTTCCTCATTTATATACACTATTCCCAAACCTTACTCAGCTTCTATAGCTTTAGTTGATCCCACTGCAGCTAAGTACTTAGTTAATTCCAATCCTACTCTTTCTGATAAGGATGAAAAAATTATGGATAGTCATTGGGAAAAGTGTATACTTCTGCAACTTAGATTGTCAGATCTTTGAATTGTTAAGCTCATATGTTAGCTTGTTCTGACAATTTCTGAAAGTATAAGGAATGTTTTATCTGCAGTTTCCTTTTGTGAGGAAAATCTGTTTTAAATAACCTAGTTTCTTCTATTGCACAGCTCACTACTCATTGTTAACAGTGACTCTGTTGATACTTTTTCCAGGGCTATGGCCACTGTTACTACTTTGAGGAGGTATGCATGGCACCATTCTCAGAATCTCCCAGATGGTGATAAAAACAAGATTTTAATTTCAGCCTTGGATAGAGATTTAACATTTGGCCTGTTTGCTGCAGAGATGATCAAAAAAGTCAGATGAAAGAGGCAAAATGATCCAGGGAATCAAGATTTTTCAACCCTCCTTTTCAAAAATTCCAGGGGATTTTCTATCTCCCCATTAAATTTTGGCAAAAAAAAAAAAAACAAACAAACAAACAAAAAAAAAACAGAATAAACAGTCTCAACAATAAAACAATTGTTTAAGAAATGGCAAGGGGTTCCAACAAGAAGTCCCGAACCTCACAAATCCAAGGAATGTCCAGCAAGTCTGAATGACTGTTCAAGAGACTTGTGAACCCCTCCCACTCTGGCACCCTTTTTTCCAGAAGGTCTGAATCTCAGTTTTTCTCTTTGGCAATAGATAATTTCAGACAAATGAGTTCTGAAAAATCATCCATCAGGGTTACAGAGGACAGCAGAGGAAATTCTTCTTTTTGAGGTGTCACTTCTAATCCTCCAGATCAGACTCTTTTTTTGTTTCCACCGGTTCTTCATCACATGCTTCCCCAAGGAGTGATAGAACAGTTGCTCCTTCCCAGATGGTGAAGCATTTTTTATTCAAGGATGTTCCTAGTGTCAAAAAAAGACAGTTGTTGGTTACCAGTCAGTTTTGGATCTCTCTTTCCTAAACCTGTTTGTGATAGTGTCCAAATTCAAAATGATGTCACTTCATAACCTGTTCCCTATTATTCCTCTTTCAGGTTTCCTGGCAGCACTAGACATAAAAGATGCTAATCATCACATCCTTATTAATCCAGACTTAATACCTTTCTTAGGGTTTTGTGTGTCTGGATCACATTATCAGATCTCTGCCTTACTCTTTGAACCATCCAGCGCACCAAGAGTGTTCATGAAGTGTCTAGGTCTAGTTGTAACTCATTGCAGGCTACATGGTATCCACAATTTTTCTTATTTAGATGACTTGCTTATCATTGCAGAGTCTTTTTTAAAGTGTCAGGCATCTGTCTCTTTGGTGAGAGATCTTTTACACAAGTTGGGATTCCAAGAGAACATTTAAAAGTTTTTCTTGACTCCTTCACACAAGATTATGTTTCTGGGCTGTCACCTAGACACTTAAGTTGCTTTTTCTTCCACAGGAAAAAACAGATTTTTATAGTTTTTTTCTAAGGTTTTCCACTCAGACTGGTCACTGCGAGGGAATGTGTCAGGATTTTGAGTCTCATGGAATCTTCGATTATCATGATAGCTCCGTCAAAACTCCACATGAGAGAGATACAAGGGTATCTGAAGTCTTTTTGGTCCCAGCACCAATCACTATTCAGTTGATTAGTTGCTGATTTGAAATTTAGTGTAAAGGTTTTTTTGCAAATATTCAGTGTTAGCTACTAGGCTAATATGTCTAAACTGCTGCAGTGGCTGAGATGCCAAACACTTTTATGTCTAAAAGCATGCACCTGTGTAAACCACAAAGATGGTTATGGTAACTAGTTTCAAAGAGGGTTTGTGTGTGTAGTGTGGAGACTAGCTTAGAATGTTTCTATAAAGTCCATTGGTTTTAGCAGGTAACAATAAGAGTCCTAGGGGAATTTCCTTATATGCCAACATACCTGACAAGTCTGAATTGGGTATATTTTCTAAAGAGGTCATCACAGGATAGTCTTTTACAGTAATGAGACTTACTGGAATACTAGGACCACCTACAACAATCATTATCAAATTATGGATGTTGAATATGCCCTAGATCTTTTCCATAATATATCAACTGATATATGGATATAGAGTTTTCTAAATAATAACACTATATAACATAGTATATAGTAAAAAAGTTTACGTGTGTGACTCTGTGGAAGCATATATATATATATATATATATATATATATATATATGTGTGTGTGTGTGTGTGTGTGTGTGTGTGTGTGTGTGTATATATATATATATTTATATATATATATATATATATATATATATATATATATATATAAATATATATACATATATATGTGTGTGTGTGTGTGTGTGTGTGTGCCTGTGTATGTACATTCTGATCATATGTGACAGCTAGTCTCTCACCTGCCTAGGTTTCAGCCTCCGATGTTTAAGATTCCTTCCTTCTTTGTGCTTTTCAAACACATGCTCCCACCTAGTTTCAACCGAAATGCCGACCACAGCTTTCAAATAAAATAGCATTTTTTCCTCACATCTGTTCTACTAGCTTCCTGCTCTCTTTGTTTCTTCTAAACACCTGAAATCACATAACACTTCACATATTTATTTGTTGCATATTATTTACTTCCACTAGCTGACTTGAAGGCTGTCAGCCCACAAAATTGAAAACTGTGGGTGCTAGTCATTTATCATGCAGCAAAAGGAAATAGGTTTCAACATCAAGACCAACACAGATTTCACTGTCTTGCAGGATGTTGTCTTGCACTTCAAGAATTGAATCAATAATACATACATTTCCCAGAAACTGCCTAGCAATTGGTGGTTTGAGTACCCTACTAGCATATGCCTGTAGTACTTTCTAGATGTCATAATACAAGGTGATCAGTTTGCCTTCCCTGCCTTGCATTTGCATGTTGAGGTTCTGCAGTTTTTCACTGGCTTACTGCAGGAACAGGAATGCCAGCTTAATGTCATAGCTCTGCAGTCTCTCAGTGATTAGATCCACTTTAACAGACTGTGGTTCATAGGACATGAAGTAAGATCTCAGGGCAGTTCACAAGGCAAGCATTTTTTTGATGACTTTTGACAAACGTAGCCATTGAGTGGGGGTATACTTGATAATTTTGAGAGGTTCAATATCTAGGAACGGTGCAGACTCTTTAAGCTTCTGTTGATGCTGTGCACTGCTGGAAAAGTGACAGTAAATGTCAGATATCAATTCCTTCACAGGTATGGCTATTGTTTTTACACCAGATTTAATGCATAAGTCTGCAGTGTGACTTAAGCAGCCCATGTTGAAAATATGGGGGTTAAGCTCTTTCAGTTTGGATAGCACAGAATTCCAATCATGGATGAAGCATAGTCCAAAGAATAGGCCACCATGTTGCTCACAGAAATGTCAGGCTTGATCAGAGTCTCCATTACACAATCTTAAATGGCTTGACCTATTCCTCTCACAAAAGCAGACATGTCGGGGAATCTAATAACATTATTACCACTGGCATGGTTAAAAAAAAAGTAGAATTAGAAGCAGTTTGTCATACACCATATCTGAACTCTGGTCAAAGTGCATACAGTATGGCACTTTCTGACATATTTCTGCAATGCCCTGCTGATTCTTTGGCCCCATTATATCCCTTACAGTGCAAGCTGCCTTTGTTGGTCTGCAGGTCATTTTTTACATCATCTTTGCATCCATGCAGTACCTCTTCATGTACGTCAAGCAGTGGTCCCTAGTTGTAAAGGGCAGGTTGTGTTCAGCAAGGAGACTCTTGAAGGCTAAATACTTTAGATTCATAAATACTTTAGAGATGGTTTGCTGAGTGGCAAACATTTCTGTCACCTTCCTCCCAGTTGAATGTTTGGTGCTCATCTTCTGCTTTTTAATATGCAAGTGTCGCTATAAATCATTCCTCCCTCCATGTCCGACATTAATATTGGTGGCACACGTGTTGCAAAAAGCATATATAGAAGCATGCCTACTTTCCATTACCCAGTGAAAGCTGACCTTCCATCTGCTTTGCAATGTAGTTATTTGCTTCTTCTCAGAGGGAACATCTTTGGAGAAAAGAGGGCATTATTAGAAAAGCTTCAAGGTAGCAAGTGTACTGTGGGTAAACATACACTAAAACTAAGCAAGTGATATACCAAACATTGATCAGAAAGTCTTAACCCTTCAGAGTTGCTGCACTATAACAGCGTAAGAAAGCTTGTGCTGCACCCACTTCCACTGTGGCTGTATCATGTTGTGTGATTCAGCCATTAGTTTACTCCTGAAGAAAATAATTGTTAATGCTTCGGATAAAGGATGAGGAACCAAGCCTTATACCTGTGTAAATGTGTGCAACTTGGTAAGCCAATTTATTTCTTACCAGCATATATGGGAATAAAATCTGAATGAGCATTATTGCATGTGATTCATAATGCATCCACCAAAAAGCTCATTATTGCAAATCAAGGATCTTGCACCACACAGTTGCAGATTAATTCTTACTTAGCCAGCCTGAACCTCATCAGATTTATTTTGCAGAAATATTTTAAGAAAGATAGTGTGACAATTAGTGAATGCAAAGACAAGTGTGAACATGAATGATTAGGACAGACCAAGGTAATGAAAGAATCTGACCATTCTGTGTAATTCAGTCCACTTGGTATGCACTACATCCTCATACCTTAATTTGTCATATTTGGTCATCTGGGGACAAAGGCAGAGATTTTTTTTGGGGGGGAAAGGCCAAAATCATAGGTAGAACTGGTTTTACAGTAACATACATTTTCTGAAGGATATACTAGTTCAAATACTTATTCTTGTTAAGGTACGACTTCACTTACTTCAAAAAAAAAACTTAAGTGGGCACTGCCTGTGCATATAACAACACTAAAAACCTACATATATATACATAGATCCATAGTACACATAACCCTAAGACTTGTATATGCATATGTTCAAAATCATACACATACTAAAAAAGTAAAAGTAAACAAATGACAGTTATTGTTCCTATGTGCCCACCTCTAATGCCCAAGCAATACACTACACAATGAGGCTTCTAGACTCTTACAGTTTGGTACACAAAATACTCAATACATTTAGCAGAAAAAAGTAATTATAGCTAATATTTTAGAGGCAGAGATCATGTGAAAATAAATGAAATAATGCAAGTTTATAAATGGATAGCCTTAAACTAGGAAAGGAACGCATTTCCACCACAGAAACAAGACATAATATTGTTACTGCCAGAAAAAGAAAGAAAAAAATCCACAGTGTTCAAAACCCAGTTTGGGTTTGTGAAGGGCCGATCTTGTCTCCTGAACCTGATTGACTTCTTCAAATCAGTCTCCAGAGCCGTGGACGAGGGTAAGGCGGTCCACGCAGTCTATCTGGACCTTGCCAAGGCCTTTGACACCATCTCCCACTCTGGAATCATAGCTAGACATACTAAGCTGGGCATTAATCCGTATGCCACTCGACGGGTTGCCAACTGCCTTACTGACAGAACCCACATTGTAAAAGTAGCTGACTCCAAATCCAGTTCCAGTCAAGTGACAAGTGGAGTACCTCAGGGTTCAGTCCTGGGACTGCTCTTGTTTGGCATCTACTTCTCTGAAGTACAGGCCACCACTAAGGGACTCTGGCTAACAAAGTTCGCAGATGACTGCAAACTGGGAGCCATTATTGAATCCCCAAATGATGTGGATACTCTGCAAAAGGGCCTTACAGAAACAGATGCCTGGTGCCAGAGCCAAGGGCTCAAGCTCAACGCCAAGAAATGTATAGTTATCCCCTTTGGGAAAAAACATGTACTCGTGAATTACCACATAGGTGGCAGTACACTAAACACTGAAAGTGTGATCAGAGACTTAGGGACACAGGTGGACAGTGGTCTCACCTTCGATAACCACTTCACCACAACAGTCAGGAAACCCTATAATGTGGCTCACCTCATCACTAAGGGCTTTTCATCCAGAAAAAAGGAGGTCATTATCCCACTGCACTCATCTCTCATTAGACCCATTATAGAATACAACGCTCTGTTTGGTATGTACCTCTTAAGACATCTGCAACAACTGGAAAGGCCGCAGAAATACCTCACTAAAAGAATCACAGGCCTAAAGCAGATAACTCCAGCTATACTCTGTTGCATATCGTCTACTCAGAGGCGATCTCTGCTTAACATACAAGGCCATGTCAAATTCAGAGCTGTTGCACATGCTACACTTAAAGAAATCCCAATCCCTCAGAGTCACACGCTCCAGGGATCTAAACCTTGTCATCACAATAAACAAAACATGCTGGAGGGATAGGTTCCTGACCCAGAGACTCCCCAGACTCTGGAATAGACTTCCCTTACATGTCAAGCAGAGCGCCTCTTTGGCCCTCTTCAAAAGGAACCCTGACGACTGGATGGGAGAAAAGAAATTCACCCCGGGATCACATCAATCACCCTTCTAGACAGGGGTCCAGGGAAGTAAATAGTGTGGGAAGAAATAGCCAGGGAATTGTTATGGCTAGGCTTGTATAGGCCCTAGGGCCGATAGCCTAGTACCAGCCTATGAAAATAAAAGTAATTCAATGCCAAATATATTCTCCATTAACTGTACTTAAATCAACAAGAATTTCAAACAATGAAAGCTGATTTTCTACATTTCATTTAATTTAAACAGAATACAAGTGCACCTAATATCTAGGATTTCTGAACATACTCCCCAAAACATTCAAAAGGGTCAAAAACAGTCCTGAAATTGGTCTCCATTTTAAGCCTAGCTAATTACCCCAAGGCCAGTAAGCCTCATTACTAATCTATGAACCTAATCTAAAATATTGGAATAACAGGATATGTGTTAGTAGGCATTATCTGAAGGACATACACGTCTGAAACCAAATGTCTGTCATTATTTAGTGACTTCAGTTAGTGATTTGCCAGAAAATAACACATTTTCTGAGGAAAAGACCAAAAATATAAGGCAAAACGCTGAACCCATATATACTACTTCTCAAGCTTTTCACAGCACAAGAAATCTGGATGAAGCATAAAATAATGTGGGGGGACAAAGAACCAAACATATGGACAGATTTTAAATATTGCTCCTATAAACTTAGAAAATACTAAAATAATAAGATATGTGTTAGCATGCATTCTCTGAATGATATCAAAGTCTGAAACTGAAATGTCTGTTATTATTTCATGTCTTCAGTCAGAGATTTGCCAGAAAACACCAGAAAAGAATACAGGGTGTAAATATGTCCTGTGTGGACTGCCTCAAAGCCCTGTCCCTATTCTCAGTACTGAGGGGTGATCTTTACCTAATCTACAAGGCATTCTCTGATCCAGCCCTGATGGATCTGCTACATATTTGCAAAACAAACAGAAGAATTAGGTTCATAGGTGTGTATTAGGCTAATGGCCCTGGAGCCTTTACAAGCCTAGCCCATAGGATTACCCTGGCATCATGCCACTCGACCTTAGTTCCCAGTGCCTCTGTTGAGTAGAGCCACTGGAGTGATCCCTGGGGTGAATTTTCTATTTCCCATCCACTCATCAAGATTTCTCTTGAACAGGGCCAGTGAGGTGCTCTGCTTGACATGTATGGGAAGCCTATTCCAGAGCATGGGCAGTCTGTGGGTTATGAATCTGTCCCTTCAGCATGTTCTTCTGATTGTGGTAATGAGGTTGAGGCCTCTGGAGCATGTTGTGCGGAGGTATTGGGATTTCTTTAGATGTAGCATTTCTAACAGAGCTGAGTCAGACGTGGCTTTGTAAGTCAAGCAGAGATCGCATCCAAGTAGGTGATATGAGACAGAGAATAGTTGGAGTTTTTTGAGTCTGTCCATATAGGACAAGTGTTTAAGGCCTAGGATCCTCTTTGAAAGGTATTTTTCTGGCCTCTCCAGTTGTTGCAGGTGTCTAGTGAGGTGCATGCCAAATGGGGCATTGTACTCGATGATTGCCCTAATGAGGGAAGAGTAGAGTGAGACAATGACCTCTTTCTTCCTGGATGCATAACCCTTAGTAATGAGATGTGCTGCATAGAAGGACTTTCTGACCACAGTGGCAATGAGGTGGTCAGAAGAGAGGTTGCTGTCAACCTGTGTTCCCAGATCTCTTACAACACCTTATGTCTTCAGTGGACTACCATCAATTTGGTAATTCATGGGA